>NW_026046192.1:12500-17500 GCF_023864275.1 Schistocerca cancellata
CGCCCACAGGCACAACACAGCCATCTTTGGGAATGTGACCAAACTACATTGCCATCCGGCCCATAAACGACACCTCCATCTACAGGAATCCAACGAAACTACGCCAACCATACCTCCAAAACACGGCACCGCCATCTATGACAATGTGACGAAACCACATGCAATAGCTCCATCTACGCGAATCGGACGACACTACGTCCACCATGGCGAGCGCACCACAAACAAAAAGACCGCCATCTGCAGGTCCCCCGCAACATGACCTGCTGCACCGACGATACCGCCATCTAGGCGACGCCACGCCGACTACAACATCGCTAGGTCCCACAGTGCCCATTTTTCGACGCCACCCACACAGCCTGCATCATCTGTCCACCACAGGAGCCCCAACGCCAGTGCCTGCGCCGCACGAAGTCGTCGACCGACAATCGCTCCACCCGCACCCGCACGTGCCCCACTCCAACCGCCCAAATCGCAACTCCAGCGGATGAATGGCGGACTCTTCCCGCACTCCTATCGTGCAATCCACCCCTATATCTTGCGTTTCATGAAGAGTTATATCCAATATGCCATATTCCCGCTGTCCCTATACATGCTCTAAGTAGCTCGCTTGCTACAGCAGCAGCAGCACCACCTCCGCGCGCTTCCCTGGGGGCACTGAACCGCAGGACGCGAGACCCCACGCCCTGTGGCAAACAGGGCTCCTCGCAGAATATATACGGTCCCTACCCCGCACAACGATGACGGTGTGGGGGCCATTGTACGACACCGCTTCCTGCGGTGCCAACGCTGTCGTAGAGTCGATACTCCATCTTTGGTAGAAGGCAACCATTCCGCTGTAAATGAGTACGTCGCTCGTAGTTCAGTCACCTCGCAGCACTGCTCAGTAAACTATGCAGGCCCACATAGATAGATCAAATACGCAAATGCCCCTATACATGCTGAACGTCTGTGCAAACAAAACGAACCACACGTCACCCGCACACTCTATCACCCACACACTCTATCACACACTACTCTCTGCCTGTAACAAACACAGATACAATAATTAAGCACCGGCATGGACCAACGTCCGGTGCATCCTATCCGCCACAGTACACCAACCAGACTATGATAACCAGGCCAGGAGGTCCAATCATAAAACAGAATATCCCACTCGTCCGACAACCACAATTGCTCAGATAAGCCACCAACACCCACACATGTCCTACACAGGGGTGCACCCAACATCACCACACTGCCTCGTCTTACAGCACAAACACACTGGCAGGAATGAAACACACAGGTCTGCCGCAACCACAGACACGGCTCGCCCCCCCCTCTCACTGGCGGAAAGCGCATCCCGACGTGACATAACTCCTTTGACACACTGACGCTGCCTCGGGCATCCACGTCCTACGGTCGATATCAACGAACCTCACCCCCCCCCCCCCCCACAACACGCCATCCCATACCACATTGTGTACCGTACCCAAACCTAACGTGTACTGTACTACAACGCAATGTGTACCATAACACAACCCAGTTTGTACCTTAACCTAACCTATGTCACCTTAACCTAACCTATGTCACCTTAACCTAACCTATGTCACCTTAACCTAACCTATGTCACCTTAACCTAACCTATGTCACCTTAACCTAACCTATGTCACCTTAACCTAACCTATGTCACCTTAACCTAACCTATGTCACCTTAACCTAACCTATGTCACCTTAACCTAACCTATGTCACCTTAACCTAACCTATGTCACCTTAACCTAACCTGTGTTGCACCTTAACCTACCTCAATTTGCACCGCAATGTAACTCAATTTGCACCGCAATGTAACTCAATTTGCACCGCAATGTAACTCAATTTGCACCGCAATGTAACTCAATTTGCACCGCAATGTAACTCAATTTGCACCGCAATGTAACTCAATTTGCACCGCAATGTAACTCAATTTGCACCGCAATGTAACTCAATTTGCACCGCAATGTAACGCAATTTGCACCGCAATGTAACGCAATTTGCACCGCAATGTAACGCAATTTGCACCACAATGTAACGCAATTTGCACCGCAATGTAACGCAATTTGTACCGCAATCTACCCCCATGTTGTGCCTTAACCTAACCCACGTTGTGCCTTAACCTAACCCACGTTGTGCCTTAACCTAACCCACGTTGTGCCTTAACCTAACCCACGTTGTGGCTTAACCTAACCCACGTTGTGGCTTAACCTAACCCACGTTGTGGCTTAACCTAACCCACGTTGTGGCTTAACCTAACCCACGTTGTGGCTTAACCTAACCCACGTTGTGGCTTAACCTAACCCACGTTGTGGCTTAACCTAACCCACGTTGTGGCTTAACCTAACCCACGTTGTGGCTTAACCTAACCCACGTTGTGGCTTAACCTAACCCACGTTGTGGCTTAACCTAACCCACGTTGTGGCTTAACCTAACCCACGTTGTGGCTTAACCTAACCCACGTTGTGGCTTAACCTAACCCACGTTGTGGCTTAACCTAACCCACGTTGTGGCTTAACCTAACCCACGTTGTGGCTTAACCTAACCCACGTTGTGGCTTAACCTAACCCACGTTGTGGCTTAACCTAACCCACGTTGTGGCTTAACCTAACCCACGTTGTGGCTTAACCTAACCCACGTTGTGCCTTAACCTAACCCACGTTGTGCCTTAACCTAACCCACGTTGTGCCTTAACCTAACCCACGTTGTGCCTTAACCTAACCCACGTTGTGCCTTAACCTAACCCACGTTGTGGCTTAACCTAACCCACGTTGTGGCTTAACCTAACCCACGTTGTGCCTTAACCTAACCCACGTTGTGCCTTAACCTAACCCACGTTGTGCCTTAACCTAACCCACGTTGTGCCTTAACCTAACCCACGTTGTGCCTTACCCTGCTCTGTAATTGGCATATGACACGTTACATTAATGTATTGTTGTCCAACCGCAACCGGCTCAGAATGTTGTGTACACAGCTATGTGTCATCTCCCCATAACAGCTGCATTGCAGTGTGGTACGCCATAGAGACGTGTGGGAGTAATGGACGCAGTGGATGGCGATCAGCATGAGCCGTCTGTTCATGTAGTGGCGCGTGTATGCAGACGTAGTAGTCTCTTCTCACACAATGTGATAGCACGGTGCCCCGCGTTCCACATCTGCGACATGCTACAGAGGCCGGTTGACAGTTGGTCGCGCAATGGAGATCGCATATGTACGGGGGCACCTTCCACGTGCCCTCTAGTCGGGCACATTTTGTTGCGTGGATGTGAGCGAATGTAGTGTGTCTTGACACCTGACAGGCAGGCATGCAATAATAGTTGACTTTGCAAACGGGGATGGACGTGTACGTTTACTGGTGACGTTACGCAAATGAACAACTGGTAACCCGTTGTGGTGCGGTTGATCTTGCTGGAGGTACATCTGTGAGGGCAACGATCGGTACAGCTACGAAGCGGTCCCCACCATACCAACGAACGTGAATGTGAATCTGGGTGTGAAGCGATACGCGGCTGTGGGTGGGTGGGACTGTCCCCGGCCGGTGAGGGGGGGCCGCCCGGCGTGCTGGCCGCGCGGTGCGTGGGCGCACGCGCTACAGCCGGCTGGTGGGGGCGCCCAGTGGCAGGCGCGCCGGCCGACGGACGCGGCAGGCGGCGCAGCTGCGCGCCGGGGCACCCTGCGCGCGGCGCCGTGCAGCCAAAGTGGGTCCTCGCGGACCCGGTGCGAAGCGCGGTGGACATCTGCAGTGTGCTGGTCCGATTGAGGACTGTGTGCGTTGAGGATGCGCCGCCGCCCGGCACTCGGCGCCGCGACGCCGTCTGCTGCTCGGTCGCCCCAGCGGTTCTCGCTGGTGGTTTGTATCGCAGTTGTGCGGACGTGTTGGCACGTGCGCTGTGCTGGGAGAGTTCGCTTCGGCACCCACGTGGGGCCTTTGCCCTTCTGTGGCGCTGGCGTTGGAGCTGCCGGTCACCGTAGGTGGCGCGTGTTGTCTCCCGCCGGCAATGCCACGACAGCACGCTCCCGGGCCTCTGTCGGCAGCGGCAAGCTCAGTTGGGAGCACGGGTGGTCGCACCTAAAGCGTCTACTCGCCTAACTCCGGGCGATTGCGCCTCTCTCGAACCCGACCAAGTACTTAGGACGGCGCTGCGCGCCGCCGGGACCTGAGAGGGTTTCGAGGTGTATTGTGCAGGGGAGCCCAGCCTCCTCCTGTTTGCAGAATAATTGAGCGGACGCTTGCGTGTTCGCGCGGGCCCCCGGGACACACTCCCGGGCGGCCGGCTGCTCAGCTCTAGTTGACGCAGCTCCCTGGTTGATCCTGCCAGTAGTCATATGCTTGTCTCAAAGATTAAGCCATGCATGTCTCAGTACAAGCCGCATTAAGGTGAAACCGCGAATGGCTCATTAAATCAGTTATGGTTCCTTAGATCGTACCCACGTTACTTGGATAACTGTGGTAATTCTAGAGCTAATACATGCAAACAGAGTCCCGACCAGAGATGGAAGGGACGCTTTTATTAGATCAAAACCAATCGGTCGGCTCGTCCGGTCCGTTTGCCTTGGTGACTCTGAATAACTTTGGGCTGATCGCACGGTCCTCGTACCGGCGACGCATCTTTCAAATGTCTGCCTTATCAACTGTCGATGGTAGGTTCTGCGCCTACCATGGTTGTAACGGGTAACGGGGAATCAGGGTTCGATTCCGGAGAGGGAGCCTGAGAAACGGCTACCACATCCAAGGAAGGCAGCAGGCGCGCAAATTACCCACTCCCGGCACGGGGAGGTAGTGACGAAAAATAACGATACGGGACTCATCCGAGGCCCCGTAATCGGAATGAGTACACTTTAAATCCTTTAACGAGTATCTATTGGAGGGCAAGTCTGGTGCCAGCAGCCGCGGTAATTCCAGCTCCAATAGCGTATATTAAAGTTGTTGCGGTTAAAAAGCTCGTAGTTGGATTTGTGTCCCACGCTGTTGGTTCACCGCCCGTCGGTGTTT
>NW_026046193.1:2500-5000 GCF_023864275.1 Schistocerca cancellata
GACCGGCAGCTCCAACGCCAGCGCCACAGAAGGGCAAAGGCCCCACGTGGGTGCCGAAGCGAACTCTCCCAGCACAGCGCACGTGCCAACACGTCTGCACAACTGCGATACAAACCACCAGCGAGAACCGCTGGGGCGACCGAGCAGCAGACGGCGTCGCGGCGCCGAGTGCCGGGCGGCGGCGCATCCTCAACGCACACAGTCCTCAGTCGGACCAGCACACTGCAGATGTCCACCGCGCTTCGCACCGGGGCCCGCGAGGACCCACTTTGGCCGCCCGGCGCCGCGCGCAGGGTGCCCCGGCGCGCAGCTGCGCCGCCTGCCGCGTCCGTCGGCCGGCGCGCCTGCCACTGGGCGCCCCCACCAGCCGGCTGTAGCGCGTGCGCCCACGCACCGCGCGGCCAGCACGCCGGGCGGCCCCCCCTCACCGGCCGGGGACGGTCCCACCCCAGCCACCGCCGCGTATCGCTTCACACACAGATTTGCCCTTACTGATTTACCTCCAGCAACAACAACCGCACCACAATGGGGTTTACCAGTTGTTCATTTGCGTTGCGTCACGTCACCAGCAAACGTAGACGTCCATCCCAGTTTGCAAATGCAACGATTATTGCATACCTGTCTGTTAGGTGTCACGACACACTACGTCTGCCCACATACACGCAACAAAATGTGCACGACTAGAGAACACGTGGGAGGTGGCCCCCTACGTATGCGATGTCCATTACGAGACCGACTGTCAACCAGCATCTGTACCATGTCGCAGATGTGGAACGCGGTGCACCATGCTATCACACTGTGTGAGAAGAGACGACTACGTTTGAATACACGCGCCACTACATCAACAGACGGCTCATGCTGATCGCCATCCAGGGCGTCCGTTACTCCCACACGTCTCTATGGCGTACCACACTGCAATGTAGCTGTTATGGGGAGACGGCACGTGGCTGAGTGCACAACATTTGGACCGTATGGTTCGCTGTTGTTGGGCGCAGTCGTACGGTCACACATGTGCCACAGCGTATCATTCAGTACATACGGACCTATGTGCAGTACAATGTGAGGATTAAGCTTACGATATCAGCGGACAGTGGACACAGGCCGTACCACGACGTAGACTGAGCGCTTCGACATGCGAATGCCAGTGAACAGCTGCGAAGGGCATTGAACACGCAAGCACCTGAACGACCAGCGTGCGAAGGCAGGGTGGAGGGGGGGGGGCGATGTACATCCTGCAGTTGTCCACATTACAGTGTACAGCGGAGCATGTAAAAAGTAAGCAACACTTGCGAAGTGTTCAACATGAAACGACACACAAGAGGGTGGGCGGTGCGAGTAGCGAACTATATTCAGAGGGTTGTGGTTAGACAACACTAGATTAATGTAACGTGTCATATGCCAATTACAGAGCAGGTTAAGGCACAACGTGGGTTAGGTTAAGGCACAACGTGGGTTAGGTTAAGGCACAACGTGGGTTAGGTTAAGGCACAACGTGGGTTAGGTTAAGGCACAACGTGGGTTAGGTTAAGGCACAACGTGGGTTAGGTTAAGGCACAACGTGGGTTAGGTTAAGGCACAACGTGGGTTAGGTTAAGGCACAACGTGGGTTAGGTTAAGGCACAACGTGGGTTAGGTTAAGGCACAACGTGGGTTAGGTTAAGGCACAACGTGGGTTAGGTTAAGGCACAACGTGGGTTAGGTTAAGGCACAACGTGGGTTAGGTTAAGGCACAACGTGGGTTACGTTAAGGCACAACGTGGGTTACGTTAAGGCACAACGTGGGTTACGTTAAGGCACAACGTGGGTTACGTTAAGGCACAACGTGGGTTACGTTAAGGCACAACGTGGGTTACGTTAAGGCACAACGTGGGTTACGTTAAGGCACAACGTGGGTTACGTTAAGGCACAACGTGGGTTACGTTAAGGCACAACGTGGGTTAGGTTAAGGCACAACGTGGGTTAGGTTAAGGCACAACGTGGGTTAGGTTAAGGCACAACGTGGGTTACGTTAAGGCACAACGTGGGTTACGTTAAGGCACAACGTGGGTTACGTTAAGGCACAACGTGGGTTACGTTAAGGCACAACGTGGGTTACGTTAAGGCACAACGTGGGTTACGTTAAGGCACAACGTGGGTTACGTTAAGGCACAACGTGTGTTAGGTTAAGGCACAACGTGGGTTAGGTTAAGGCACAACGTGGGTTAGGTTAAGGCACAACGTGGGTTACGTTAAGGCACAACGTGGGTTACGTTAAGGCACAACGTGGGTTACGTTAAGGCACAACGTGGGTTACGTTAAGGCACAACGTGGGTTACGTTAAGGCACAACGTGGGTTACGTTAAGGCACAACGTGGGTTACGTTAAGGCACAACGTGGGTTACGTTAAGGCACAACGTGTGTTAGGTTAAGGCACAACGTGGGTTAGGTTAAGGCACAACGTGGGTTAGGTTAAGGCACAACGTGGGTTAGGTTAAGACACAAATTGCGTTACAAATTGCGT
>NW_026046193.1:12500-17500 GCF_023864275.1 Schistocerca cancellata
GAACGGCCATGCACCACCACCCACCGAATCAAGAAAGAGCTATCAATCTGTCAATCCTTCCGGTGTCCGGGCCTGGTGAGGTTTCCCGTGTTGAGTCAAATTAAGCCGCAGGCTCCACTCCTGGTGGTGCCCTTCCGTCAATTCCTTTAAGTTTCAGCTTTGCAACCATACTTCCCCCGGAACCCAAAAGCTTTGGTTTCCCGGAGGCTGCCCGCCGAGTCATCGGAGGAACTGCGGCGGATCGCTGGCTGGCATCGTTTATGGTTAGAACTAGGGCGGTATCTGATCGCCTTCGAACCTCTAACTTTCGTTCTTGATTAATGAAAACATACTTGGCAAATGCTTTCGCTTCTGTTCGTCTTGCGACGATCCAAGAATTTCACCTCTAACGTCGCAATACGAATGCCCCCGCCTGTCCCTATTAATCATTACCTCGGGTTCCGAAAACCAACAAAATAGAACCGAGGTCCTATTCCATTATTCCATGCACACAGTATTCAGGCGGGCTTGCCTGCTTTAAGCACTCTAATTTGTTCAAAGTAAACGTGCCGGCCCACCCAGACACTCAATAAAGAGCACCTTGGTAGGATTTCAACGGGGTCCGCCTCGGGACGCACGAACACGCACGAGGCGGTCGCACGCCTTCGGCTCGCCCCACCGGCAGGACGTCCCACGATACATGCCAGTTAAACACCGACGGGCGGTGAACCAACAGCGTGGGACACAAATCCAACTACGAGCTTTTTAACCGCAACAACTTTAATATACGCTATTGGAGCTGGAATTACCGCGGCTGCTGGCACCAGACTTGCCCTCCAATAGATACTCGTTAAAGGATTTAAAGTGTACTCATTCCGATTACGGGGCCTCGGATGAGTCCCGTATCGTTATTTTTCGTCACTACCTCCCCGTGCCGGGAGTGGGTAATTTGCGCGCCTGCTGCCTTCCTTGGATGTGGTAGCCGTTTCTCAGGCTCCCTCTCCGGAATCGAACCCTGATTCCCCGTTACCCGTTACAACCATGGTAGGCGCAGAACCTACCATCGACAGTTGATAAGGCAGACATTTGAAAGATGCGTCGCCGGTACGAGGACCGTGCGATCAGCCCAAAGTTATTCAGAGTCACCAAGGCAAACGGACCGGACGAGCCGACCGATTGGTTTTGATCTAATAAAAGCGTCCCTTCCATCTCTGGTCGGGACTCTGTTTGCATGTATTAGCTCTAGAATTACCACAGTTATCCAAGTAACGTGGGTACGATCTAAGGAACCATAACTGATTTAATGAGCCATTCGCGGTTTCACCTTAATGCGGCTTGTACTGAGACATGCATGGCTTAATCTTTGAGACAAGCATATGACTACTGGCAGGATCAACCAGGGAGCTGCGTCAACTAGAGCTGAGCAGCCGGCCGCCCGGGAGTGTGTCCCAGGGGCCCGCGCGAACACGCAAGCGTCCGCTCAATTATTCTGCAAACAGGAGGAGGCTGAGCTCCCCTGCACAATACACCTCGAAACCCTCTCAGGTCCCGGCGGCGCGCAGCGCCGTCCTAAGTACTTGGTCGGGTTCGAGAGAGGCGCAATCGCCCGGAGTTAGGCGAGTAGACGCTTTAGGTGCGACCACCCGTGCTCCCAACTGAGCTTGCCGCTGCCGACAGAGGCCCGGGAGCGTGCTGTCGTGGCATTGCCGGCGGGAGACAACACGCGCCACCTACGGTGACCGGCAGCTCCAACGCCAGCGCCACAGAAGGGCAAAGGCCCCACGTGGGTGCCGAAGCGAACTCTCCCAGCACAGCGCACGTGCCAACACGTCTGCACAACTGCGATACAAACCACCAGCGAGAACCGCTGGGGCGACCGAGCAGCAGACGGCGTCGCGGCGCCGAGTGCCGGGCGGCGGCGCATCCTCAACGCACACAGTCCTCAGTCGGACCAGCACACTGCAGATGTCCACCGCGCTTCGCACCGGGCCCGCGAGGACCCACTTTGGCCGCCCGGCGCCGCGCGCAGGGTGCCCCGGCGCGCAGCTGCGCCGCCTGCCGCGTCCGTCGGCCGGCGCGCCTGCCACTGGGCGCCCCCACCAGCCGGCTGTAGCGCGTGCGCCCACGCACCGCGCGGCCAGCACGCCGGGCGGCCCCCCCTCACCGGCCGGGGACGGTCCCACCCAGCCACCGCCGCGTATCGCTTCACACACAGATTTGCCCTTACTGATTTACCTCCAGCAACAACAACCGCACCACAATGGGTTTACCAGTTGTTCATTTGCGTTGCGTCACGTCACCAGCAAACGTAGACGTCCATCCCAGTTTGCAAATGCAACGATTATTGCATACCTGTCTGTTAGGTGTCACGACACACTACGTCTGCCCACATACACGCAACAAAATGTGCACGACTAGAGAACACGTGGGAGGTGGCCCCCTACGTATGCGATGTCCATTACGAGACCGACTGTCAACCAGCATCTGTACCATGTCGCAGATGTGGAACGCGGTGCACCATGCTATCACACTGTGTGAGAAGAGACGACTACGTTTGAATACACGCGCCACTACATCAACAGACGGCTCATGCTGATCGCCATCCAGGGCGTCCGTTACTCCCACACGTCTCTATGGCGTACCACACTGCAATGTAGCTGTTATGGGGAGACGGCACGTGGCTGAGTGCACAACATTTGGACCGTATGGTTCGCTGTTGTTGGGCGCAGTCGTACGGTCACACATGTGCCACAGCGTATCATTCAGTACATACGGACCTATGTGCTGTACAATGTGAGGATTAAGCTTACGATATCAGCGGACAGTGGACACAGGCCGTACCACGACGTAGACTGAGCGCTTCGACATGCGAATGCCAGTGAACAGCTGCGAAGGGCATTGAACACGCAAGCACCTGAACGACCAGCGTGCGAAGGCAGGGTGGAGGGGGGGGGGGCGATGTACATCCTGCAGTTGTCCACATTACAGTGTACAGCGGGAGCATGTAAAAAGTAAGCAACACTTGCGAAGTGTTCAACATGAAACGACACACAAGAGGGTGGGCGGTGCGAGTAGCGAACTATATTCAGAGGGTTGTGGTTAGACAACACTAGATTAATGTAACGTGTCATATGCCAATTACAGAGCAGGTTAAGGCACAACGTGGGTTAGGTTAAGGCACAACGTGGGTTAGGTTAAGGCACAACGTGGGTTAGGTTAAGGCACAACGTGGGTTAGGTTAAGGCACAACGTGGGTTAGGTTAAGGCACAACGTGGGTTAGGTTAAGGCACAACGTGGGTTAGGTTAAGGCACAACGTGGGTTAGGTTAAGGCACAACGTGGGTTAGGTTAAGGCACAACGTGGGTTAGGTTAAGGCACAACGTGGGTTAGGTTAAGGCACAACGTGGGTTAGGTTAAGGCACAACGTGGGTTAGGTTAAGGCACAACGTGGGTTAGGTTAAGGCACAACGTGGGTTACGTTAAGGCACAACGTGGGTTACGTTAAGGCACAACGTGGGTTACGTTAAGGCACAACGTGGGTTACGTTAAGGCACAACGTGGGTTACGTTAAGGCACAACGTGGGTTACGTTAAGGCACAACGTGGGTTACGTTAAGGCACAACGTGGGTTACGTTAAGGCACAACGTGGGTTAGGTTAAGGCACAACGTGGGTTAGGTTAAGGCACAACGTGGGTTAGGTTAAGGCACAACGTGGGTTACGTTAAGGCACAACGTGGGTTACGTTAAGGCACAACGTGGGTTACGTTAAGGCACAACGTGGGTTACGTTAAGGCACAACGTGGGTTACGTTAAGGCACAACGTGGGTTACGTTAAGGCACAACGTGGGTTACGTTAAGGCACAACGTGTGTTAGGTTAAGGCACAACGTGGGTTAGGTTAAGGCACAACGTGGGTTAGGTTAAGGCACAACGTGGGTTACGTTAAGGCACAACGTGGGTTACGTTAAGGCACAACGTGGGTTACGTTAAGGCACAACGTGGGTTACGTTAAGGCACAACGTGGGTTACGTTAAGGCACAACGTGGGTTACGTTAAGGCACAACGTGGGTTACGTTAAGGCACAACGTGGGTTACGTTAAGGCACAACGTGTGTTAGGTTAAGGCACAACGTGGGTTAGGTTAAGGCACAACGTGGGTTAGGTTAAGGCACAACGTGGGTTAGGTTAAGACACAAATTGCGTTACAAATTGCGTTACATTGCGGTACAAATTGCGTTACATTGCGGTACAAATTGCGTTACATTGCGGTACAAATTGCGTTACAAATTTGGTTAGGTTAAGGTGCAAAATGGGTTGGATTACAGTACACAACATGGTAAGAGATAGTGTGTTTGGGGGGGGGGGGGGCAGGTTCGTTGGTAGTGATCATTGTAAGTGAATGTCTGAGGCAGCGTCAGTATGTCACAGCAGTTCTGTCTCGTCAGGATGCGCTTTTCGCTCGTGACTGGAGGCGCGCCGCGTCTGTGGTTGCGGCAAGGGAGTGGCAGACCTGTGTGATTCATTCCTGCCATTGTTTCTGTGCCGTAACAGGAGGCAGTGTGGTGGTGTTGGGTGCACCCCTGTGTAGGACATGTGTGGGTGTTGGTGGCTTATCTGAGCAATTGTGGATGTTGGACGGGTGGGATATTCTATTTTATAATTGGACCCCCTGGTGTGGTTATCATAGTGTGGATGGTGTACTGTGGCGGAGAGGATGCACCGGACGTTGGTCCATGCTGGTGCTTACATATCGTATCTGTGTCTGTTACAGGCAGAGAGTAATGTGTGATGGAGTGTCTCGCTGAGGTGTGGTTCATATTGTGTGCACAGACTTACAGCATGTATAGGGACAGCGGGAATTTGGCATATTGGATATAACTCGTCATGAAACGCAAGATATAGGGGTGGATTGCAACGTACGAGTGCGGGAAGAGTCCGCCGTTCATCCGCTTGGGTTGCGATTTGGGCGGTTGGGGTGGGGCACGTGCGGGTGCGGGTGGAGTGATTGTCGGTTGACTACTT
>NW_026046194.1:0-25569 GCF_023864275.1 Schistocerca cancellata
AGGCCCGTTAGCTCAGTTGGTTAGAGCGTCGTGCTAATAACGCGAAGGTCGCGGGTTCGATCCCCCCACGGGCCACTACTCTTTTACTACTACGAAAAGGCAGCGCCGATTTCAGCTGGCGAGTGTGATGACCAAAAGATCATCACCATGCGTGGAAGTTGACAGAGGATCCGAACCCGACTTGTCGGGAAGCGCTACAGCATTCACTCGGCAATGGGCATAATATTTTGAATACACTGGTTCTCAACCGATGAAGAGAAAATGAAAGAAAATGTCTGATTGCCGATGCGTAACAACTTTGGCCCTTGTCAGTACTTGGGCGGGTGAGCGCGTGGGAACACAGTGTACTATTGGCAGTTTTACTTCCTATTTTTCTTTTCGGAGCTACAGCCCGATTCGGTGAGGGAGACGCCACCGTGAAATGAAGGGGCGTGCTGTGTGTCCATCGCCTCGCCTCTCCTCCCCTCTCTCAGTCGTTTATCGTGCTTGTCGTTTTGATATAGGCCGATTTGAGAGCGTCAGCTCTCGCGTCAGCTGAGCAAAGTCGAGACAAGTCGAGACACACTAAGGGCTGGTATGCAGCGAGTAAGAGGGGGGAAAAAAACAATAATTTAAGAGCGCGCGGCAAAAGTACTCATACGCGAAATTAAAAGCCTGCTGCGGTGGCCGGGAATCGAACCCGGATCAACTGCTTGGAAGGCAACTATGCTGACCATTACACCACCACCGCACAAGCGAGCGCCCCGCCTCCGCGCTGTGTCGGCTTCCCGCCTGTCGGCAGCGGCCGAAGGTGATCGTACCTGGCAGGCGCATTTCGAGGTAGGCTAGGGGAGCACATCCAGACGCATTCGGACAGCGTATCCGCGCACATTTCGCATCCTTTGGCAAGAGTCGGCGCCGGCGACGCAACAGTACGCAGAGGACCGCGTTCTGGAGGCATTTTTAAGCAGTGCCGTGCAGTGCAGTGCAGTGCAGTGCAGGATTCAGCGTCTGCAGCGTCTTCTGCACAGAATGCTACGGCGCTTGACGGCAGCCCCACTTTCCCTTGAGACATCTGCTCGGGAAGCAGCGCGAAGTTACCGCTGGCCAGAGCATCGGTGGTTCAGTGGTAGAATGCTCGCCTGCCACGCGGGCGGCCCGGGTTCGATTCCCGGCCGATGCATCATTTTGCTTTCCCGCGATAATGCTGCCGCAACACCGCAATCAACTGGGCCGGCAATGAACGTGTAGCAACAGAACACGTTATCCAGGAAGTACAGTGTTTCTACGTCTAATATTGGGTACGCAACTTACCCAGTTTCCAGGAGAAACGGTTCACCCGTGCCTCGGTAGCGCAGTAGGCAGCGCGTAAGTCTCATAATCTTAAGGTCGTGAGTTCGATCCTCACCCGGGGCATTTAATTTTCTGTGACTGATGGTGGTGCTGTTGCTAGGGCGCCAACGTATTTCTTGTTTGTTATCCACAACGTTTCAACGCTTCAGCGGGAAAATGTTTACTTCCGCTTATTGCTACTTACAGCTTCCCTTTTCCTCTTCTTCCAGCACAGCATGAAGCCAAAAGCATTGCTCTGCGACGTTTGAGGTGCGCGCCTTGCCAGTCAGTATGTGCAAAGATGCTCGCAAAGAGAGAAGGGCGCCGACGTGGCACTCGACACGAAATGCGACAAGCGACCGTACGAACGGTCCAATGGAACGGCCACATCCGGTGTGGTCTAGTGGCTAGGATACCTGGCTTTCACCCAGGAGGCCCGGGTTCGATTCCCGGTACCGGAACGTAATTTTTTTCCACACGAATCGTGACAAGTTTGAGCTGTCCGAGCGGCCGTTTCCCGTCCTGCTCGCAATATAGCTACTGTTTCGTGACCGTCAGCAGAATATAGACTAGGGAAGCAGACACACGACGACCATAGAAATGGTGTATGGCTTCATGCCAGCTGTTTCCAGTTTAGGGCTGAGCAACTGCATCTGCCGAGGCCCGTTAGCTCAGTTGGTTAGAGCGTCGTGCTAATAACGCGAAGGTCGCGGGTTCGATCCCCCCACGGGCCACTACTCTTTTACTACTACGAAAAGGCAGCGCCGATTTCAGCTGGCGAGTGTGATGACCAAAAGATCATCACCATGCGTGGAAGTTGACAGAGGATCCGAACCCGACTTGTCGGGAAGCGCTACAGCATTCACTCGGCAATGGGCATAATATTTTGAATACACTGGTTCTCAACCGATGAAGAGAAAATGAAAGAAAATGTCTGATTGCCGATGCGTAACAACTTTGGCCCTTGTCAGTACTTGGGCGGGTGAGCGCGTGGGAACACAGTGTACTATTGGCAGTTTTACTTCCTATTTTTCTTTTCGGAGCTACAGCCCGATTCGGTGAGGGAGACGCCACCGTGAAATGAAGGGGCGTGCTGTGTGTCCATCGCCTCGCCTCTCCTCCCCTCTCTCAGTCGTTTATCGTGCTTGTCGTTTTGATATAGGCCGATTTGAGAGCGTCAGCTCTCGCGTCAGCTGAGCAAAGTCGAGACAAGTCGAGACACACTAAGGGCTGGTATGCAGCGAGTAAGAGGGGGGAAAAAAACAATAATTTAAGAGCGCGCGGCAAAAGTACTCATACGCGAAATTAAAAGCCTGCTGCGGTGGCCGGGAATCGAACCCGGATCAACTGCTTGGAAGGCAACTATGCTGACCATTACACCACCACCGCACAAGCGAGCGCCCCGCCTCCGCGCTGTGTCGGCTTCCCGCCTGTCGGCAGCGGCCGAAGGTGATCGTACCTGGCAGGCGCATTTCGAGGTAGGCTAGGGGAGCACATCCAGACGCATTCGGACAGCGTATCCGCGCACATTTCGCATCCTTTGGCAAGAGTCGGCGCCGGCGACGCAACAGTACGCAGAGGACCGCGTTCTGGAGGCATTTTTAAGCAGTGCCGTGCAGTGCAGTGCAGTGCAGTGCAGGATTCAGCGTCTGCAGCGTCTTCTGCACAGAATGCTACGGCGCTTGACGGCAGCCCCACTTTCCCTTGAGACATCTGCTCGGGAAGCAGCGCGAAGTTACCGCTGGCCAGAGCATCGGTGGTTCAGTGGTAGAATGCTCGCCTGCCACGCGGGCGGCCCGGGTTCGATTCCCGGCCGATGCATCATTTTGCTTTCCCGCGATAATGCTGCCGCAACACCGCAATCAACTGGGCCGGCAATGAACGTGTAGCAACAGAACACGTTATCCAGGAAGTACAGTGTTTCTACGTCTAATATTGGGTACGCAACTTACCCAGTTTCCAGGAGAAACGGTTCACCCGTGCCTCGGTAGCGCAGTAGGCAGCGCGTAAGTCTCATAATCTTAAGGTCGTGAGTTCGATCCTCACCCGGGGCATTTAATTTTCTGTGACTGATGGTGGTGCTGTTGCTAGGGCGCCAACGTATTTCTTGTTTGTTATCCACAACGTTTCAACGCTTCAGCGGGAAAATGTTTACTTCCGCTTATTGCTACTTACAGCTTCCCTTTTCCTCTTCTTCCAGCACAGCATGAAGCCAAAAGCATTGCTCTGCGACGTTTGAGGTGCGCGCCTTGCCAGTCAGTATGTGCAAAGATGCTCGCAAAGAGAGAAGGGCGCCGACGTGGCACTCGACACGAAATGCGACAAGCGACCGTACGAACGGTCCAATGGAACGGCCACATCCGGTGTGGTCTAGTGGCTAGGATACCTGGCTTTCACCCAGGAGGCCCGGGTTCGATTCCCGGTACCGGAACGTAATTTTTTTCCACACGAATCGTGACAAGTTTGAGCTGTCCGAGCGGCCGTTTCCCGTCCTGCTCGCAATATAGCTACTGTTTCGTGACCGTCAGCAGAATATAGACTAGGGAAGCAGACACACGACGACCATAGAAATGGTGTATGGCTTCATGCCAGCTGTTTCCAGTTTAGGGCTGAGCAACTGCATCTGCCGAGGCCCGTTAGCTCAGTTGGTTAGAGCGTCGTGCTAATAACGCGAAGGTCGCGGGTTCGATCCCCCCACGGGCCACTACTCTTTTACTACTACGAAAAGGCAGCGCCGATTTCAGCTGGCGAGTGTGATGACCAAAAGATCATCACCATGCGTGGAAGTTGACAGAGGATCCGAACCCGACTTGTCGGGAAGCGCTACAGCATTCACTCGGCAATGGGCATAATATTTTGAATACACTGGTTCTCAACCGATGAAGAGAAAATGAAAGAAAATGTCTGATTGCCGATGCGTAACAACTTTGGCCCTTGTCAGTACTTGGGCGGGTGAGCGCGTGGGAACACAGTGTACTATTGGCAGTTTTACTTCCTATTTTTCTTTTCGGAGCTACAGCCCGATTCGGTGAGGGAGACGCCACCGTGAAATGAAGGGGCGTGCTGTGTGTCCATCGCCTCGCCTCTCCTCCCCTCTCTCAGTCGTTTATCGTGCTTGTCGTTTTGATATAGGCCGATTTGAGAGCGTCAGCTCTCGCGTCAGCTGAGCAAAGTCGAGACAAGTCGAGACACACTAAGGGCTGGTATGCAGCGAGTAAGAGGGGGGAAAAAAACAATAATTTAAGAGCGCGCGGCAAAAGTACTCATACGCGAAATTAAAAGCCTGCTGCGGTGGCCGGGAATCGAACCCGGATCAACTGCTTGGAAGGCAACTATGCTGACCATTACACCACCACCGCACAAGCGAGCGCCCCGCCTCCGCGCTGTGTCGGCTTCCCGCCTGTCGGCAGCGGCCGAAGGTGATCGTACCTGGCAGGCGCATTTCGAGGTAGGCTAGGGGAGCACATCCAGACGCATTCGGACAGCGTATCCGCGCACATTTCGCATCCTTTGGCAAGAGTCGGCGCCGGCGACGCAACAGTACGCAGAGGACCGCGTTCTGGAGGCATTTTTAAGCAGTGCCGTGCAGTGCAGTGCAGTGCAGTGCAGGATTCAGCGTCTGCAGCGTCTTCTGCACAGAATGCTACGGCGCTTGACGGCAGCCCCACTTTCCCTTGAGACATCTGCTCGGGAAGCAGCGCGAAGTTACCGCTGGCCAGAGCATCGGTGGTTCAGTGGTAGAATGCTCGCCTGCCACGCGGGCGGCCCGGGTTCGATTCCCGGCCGATGCATCATTTTGCTTTCCCGCGATAATGCTGCCGCAACACCGCAATCAACTGGGCCGGCAATGAACGTGTAGCAACAGAACACGTTATCCAGGAAGTACAGTGTTTCTACGTCTAATATTGGGTACGCAACTTACCCAGTTTCCAGGAGAAACGGTTCACCCGTGCCTCGGTAGCGCAGTAGGCAGCGCGTAAGTCTCATAATCTTAAGGTCGTGAGTTCGATCCTCACCCGGGGCATTTAATTTTCTGTGACTGATGGTGGTGCTGTTGCTAGGGCGCCAACGTATTTCTTGTTTGTTATCCACAACGTTTCAACGCTTCAGCGGGAAAATGTTTACTTCCGCTTATTGCTACTTACAGCTTCCCTTTTCCTCTTCTTCCAGCACAGCATGAAGCCAAAAGCATTGCTCTGCGACGTTTGAGGTGCGCGCCTTGCCAGTCAGTATGTGCAAAGATGCTCGCAAAGAGAGAAGGGCGCCGACGTGGCACTCGACACGAAATGCGACAAGCGACCGTACGAACGGTCCAATGGAACGGCCACATCCGGTGTGGTCTAGTGGCTAGGATACCTGGCTTTCACCCAGGAGGCCCGGGTTCGATTCCCGGTACCGGAACGTAATTTTTTTCCACACGAATCGTGACAAGTTTGAGCTGTCCGAGCGGCCGTTTCCCGTCCTGCTCGCAATATAGCTACTGTTTCGTGACCGTCAGCAGAATATAGACTAGGGAAGCAGACACACGACGACCATAGAAATGGTGTATGGCTTCATGCCAGCTGTTTCCAGTTTAGGGCTGAGCAACTGCATCTGCCGAGGCCCGTTAGCTCAGTTGGTTAGAGCGTCGTGCTAATAACGCGAAGGTCGCGGGTTCGATCCCCCCACGGGCCACTACTCTTTTACTACTACGAAAAGGCAGCGCCGATTTCAGCTGGCGAGTGTGATGACCAAAAGATCATCACCATGCGTGGAAGTTGACAGAGGATCCGAACCCGACTTGTCGGGAAGCGCTACAGCATTCACTCGGCAATGGGCATAATATTTTGAATACACTGGTTCTCAACCGATGAAGAGAAAATGAAAGAAAATGTCTGATTGCCGATGCGTAACAACTTTGGCCCTTGTCAGTACTTGGGCGGGTGAGCGCGTGGGAACACAGTGTACTATTGGCAGTTTTACTTCCTATTTTTCTTTTCGGAGCTACAGCCCGATTCGGTGAGGGAGACGCCACCGTGAAATGAAGGGGCGTGCTGTGTGTCCATCGCCTCGCCTCTCCTCCCCTCTCTCAGTCGTTTATCGTGCTTGTCGTTTTGATATAGGCCGATTTGAGAGCGTCAGCTCTCGCGTCAGCTGAGCAAAGTCGAGACAAGTCGAGACACACTAAGGGCTGGTATGCAGCGAGTAAGAGGGGGGAAAAAAACAATAATTTAAGAGCGCGCGGCAAAAGTACTCATACGCGAAATTAAAAGCCTGCTGCGGTGGCCGGGAATCGAACCCGGATCAACTGCTTGGAAGGCAACTATGCTGACCATTACACCACCACCGCACAAGCGAGCGCCCCGCCTCCGCGCTGTGTCGGCTTCCCGCCTGTCGGCAGCGGCCGAAGGTGATCGTACCTGGCAGGCGCATTTCGAGGTAGGCTAGGGGAGCACATCCAGACGCATTCGGACAGCGTATCCGCGCACATTTCGCATCCTTTGGCAAGAGTCGGCGCCGGCGACGCAACAGTACGCAGAGGACCGCGTTCTGGAGGCATTTTTAAGCAGTGCCGTGCAGTGCAGTGCAGTGCAGTGCAGGATTCAGCGTCTGCAGCGTCTTCTGCACAGAATGCTACGGCGCTTGACGGCAGCCCCACTTTCCCTTGAGACATCTGCTCGGGAAGCAGCGCGAAGTTACCGCTGGCCAGAGCATCGGTGGTTCAGTGGTAGAATGCTCGCCTGCCACGCGGGCGGCCCGGGTTCGATTCCCGGCCGATGCATCATTTTGCTTTCCCGCGATAATGCTGCCGCAACACCGCAATCAACTGGGCCGGCAATGAACGTGTAGCAACAGAACACGTTATCCAGGAAGTACAGTGTTTCTACGTCTAATATTGGGTACGCAACTTACCCAGTTTCCAGGAGAAACGGTTCACCCGTGCCTCGGTAGCGCAGTAGGCAGCGCGTAAGTCTCATAATCTTAAGGTCGTGAGTTCGATCCTCACCCGGGGCATTTAATTTTCTGTGACTGATGGTGGTGCTGTTGCTAGGGCGCCAACGTATTTCTTGTTTGTTATCCACAACGTTTCAACGCTTCAGCGGGAAAATGTTTACTTCCGCTTATTGCTACTTACAGCTTCCCTTTTCCTCTTCTTCCAGCACAGCATGAAGCCAAAAGCATTGCTCTGCGACGTTTGAGGTGCGCGCCTTGCCAGTCAGTATGTGCAAAGATGCTCGCAAAGAGAGAAGGGCGCCGACGTGGCACTCGACACGAAATGCGACAAGCGACCGTACGAACGGTCCAATGGAACGGCCACATCCGGTGTGGTCTAGTGGCTAGGATACCTGGCTTTCACCCAGGAGGCCCGGGTTCGATTCCCGGTACCGGAACGTAATTTTTTTCCACACGAATCGTGACAAGTTTGAGCTGTCCGAGCGGCCGTTTCCCGTCCTGCTCGCAATATAGCTACTGTTTCGTGACCGTCAGCAGAATATAGACTAGGGAAGCAGACACACGACGACCATAGAAATGGTGTATGGCTTCATGCCAGCTGTTTCCAGTTTAGGGCTGAGCAACTGCATCTGCCGAGGCCCGTTAGCTCAGTTGGTTAGAGCGTCGTGCTAATAACGCGAAGGTCGCGGGTTCGATCCCCCCACGGGCCACTACTCTTTTACTACTACGAAAAGGCAGCGCCGATTTCAGCTGGCGAGTGTGATGACCAAAAGATCATCACCATGCGTGGAAGTTGACAGAGGATCCGAACCCGACTTGTCGGGAAGCGCTACAGCATTCACTCGGCAATGGGCATAATATTTTGAATACACTGGTTCTCAACCGATGAAGAGAAAATGAAAGAAAATGTCTGATTGCCGATGCGTAACAACTTTGGCCCTTGTCAGTACTTGGGCGGGTGAGCGCGTGGGAACACAGTGTACTATTGGCAGTTTTACTTCCTATTTTTCTTTTCGGAGCTACAGCCCGATTCGGTGAGGGAGACGCCACCGTGAAATGAAGGGGCGTGCTGTGTGTCCATCGCCTCGCCTCTCCTCCCCTCTCTCAGTCGTTTATCGTGCTTGTCGTTTTGATATAGGCCGATTTGAGAGCGTCAGCTCTCGCGTCAGCTGAGCAAAGTCGAGACAAGTCGAGACACACTAAGGGCTGGTATGCAGCGAGTAAGAGGGGGGAAAAAAACAATAATTTAAGAGCGCGCGGCAAAAGTACTCATACGCGAAATTAAAAGCCTGCTGCGGTGGCCGGGAATCGAACCCGGATCAACTGCTTGGAAGGCAACTATGCTGACCATTACACCACCACCGCACAAGCGAGCGCCCCGCCTCCGCGCTGTGTCGGCTTCCCGCCTGTCGGCAGCGGCCGAAGGTGATCGTACCTGGCAGGCGCATTTCGAGGTAGGCTAGGGGAGCACATCCAGACGCATTCGGACAGCGTATCCGCGCACATTTCGCATCCTTTGGCAAGAGTCGGCGCCGGCGACGCAACAGTACGCAGAGGACCGCGTTCTGGAGGCATTTTTAAGCAGTGCCGTGCAGTGCAGTGCAGTGCAGTGCAGGATTCAGCGTCTGCAGCGTCTTCTGCACAGAATGCTACGGCGCTTGACGGCAGCCCCACTTTCCCTTGAGACATCTGCTCGGGAAGCAGCGCGAAGTTACCGCTGGCCAGAGCATCGGTGGTTCAGTGGTAGAATGCTCGCCTGCCACGCGGGCGGCCCGGGTTCGATTCCCGGCCGATGCATCATTTTGCTTTCCCGCGATAATGCTGCCGCAACACCGCAATCAACTGGGCCGGCAATGAACGTGTAGCAACAGAACACGTTATCCAGGAAGTACAGTGTTTCTACGTCTAATATTGGGTACGCAACTTACCCAGTTTCCAGGAGAAACGGTTCACCCGTGCCTCGGTAGCGCAGTAGGCAGCGCGTAAGTCTCATAATCTTAAGGTCGTGAGTTCGATCCTCACCCGGGGCATTTAATTTTCTGTGACTGATGGTGGTGCTGTTGCTAGGGCGCCAACGTATTTCTTGTTTGTTATCCACAACGTTTCAACGCTTCAGCGGGAAAATGTTTACTTCCGCTTATTGCTACTTACAGCTTCCCTTTTCCTCTTCTTCCAGCACAGCATGAAGCCAAAAGCATTGCTCTGCGACGTTTGAGGTGCGCGCCTTGCCAGTCAGTATGTGCAAAGATGCTCGCAAAGAGAGAAGGGCGCCGACGTGGCACTCGACACGAAATGCGACAAGCGACCGTACGAACGGTCCAATGGAACGGCCACATCCGGTGTGGTCTAGTGGCTAGGATACCTGGCTTTCACCCAGGAGGCCCGGGTTCGATTCCCGGTACCGGAACGTAATTTTTTTCCACACGAATCGTGACAAGTTTGAGCTGTCCGAGCGGCCGTTTCCCGTCCTGCTCGCAATATAGCTACTGTTTCGTGACCGTCAGCAGAATATAGACTAGGGAAGCAGACACACGACGACCATAGAAATGGTGTATGGCTTCATGCCAGCTGTTTCCAGTTTAGGGCTGAGCAACTGCATCTGCCGAGGCCCGTTAGCTCAGTTGGTTAGAGCGTCGTGCTAATAACGCGAAGGTCGCGGGTTCGATCCCCCCACGGGCCACTACTCTTTTACTACTACGAAAAGGCAGCGCCGATTTCAGCTGGCGAGTGTGATGACCAAAAGATCATCACCATGCGTGGAAGTTGACAGAGGATCCGAACCCGACTTGTCGGGAAGCGCTACAGCATTCACTCGGCAATGGGCATAATATTTTGAATACACTGGTTCTCAACCGATGAAGAGAAAATGAAAGAAAATGTCTGATTGCCGATGCGTAACAACTTTGGCCCTTGTCAGTACTTGGGCGGGTGAGCGCGTGGGAACACACTGTACTATTGGCAGTTTTACTTCCTATTTTTCTTTTCGGAGCTACAGCCCGATTCGGTGAGGGAGACGCCACCGTGAAATGAAGGGGCGTGCTGTGTGTCCATCGCCTCGCCTCTCCTCCCCTCTCTCAGTCGTTTATCGTGCTTGTCGTTTTGATATAGGCCGATTTGAGAGCGTCAGCTCTCGCGTCAGCTGAGCAAAGTCGAGACACACTAAGGGCTGGTATGCAGCGAGTAAGAGGGGGGAAAAAAACAATAATTTAAGAGCGCGCGGCAAAAGTACTCATACGCGAAATTAAAAGCCTGCTGCGGTGGCCGGGAATCGAACCCGGATCAACTGCTTGGAAGGCAACTATGCTGACCATTACACCACCACCGCACAAGCGAGCGCCCCGCCTCCGCGCTGTGTCGGCTTCCCGCCTGTCGGCAGCGGCCGAAGGTGATCGTACCTGGCAGGCGCATTTCGAGGTAGGCTAGGGGAGCACATCCAGACGCATTCGGACAGCGTATCCGCGCACATTTCGCATCCTTTGGCAAGAGTCGGCGCCGGCGACGCAACAGTACGCAGAGGACCGCGTTCTGGAGGCATTTTTAAGCAGTGCCGTGCAGTGCAGTGCAGTGCAGTGCAGGATTCAGCGTCTGCAGCGTCTTCTGCACAGAATGCTACGGCGCTTGACGGCAGCCCCACTTTCCCTTGAGACATCTGCTCGGGAAGCAGCGCGAAGTTACCGCTGGCCAGAGCATCGGTGGTTCAGTGGTAGAATGCTCGCCTGCCACGCGGGCGGCCCGGGTTCGATTCCCGGCCGATGCATCATTTTGCTTTCCCGCGATAATGCTGCCGCAACACCGCAATCAACTGGGCCGGCAATGAACGTGTAGCAACAGAACACGTTATCCAGGAAGTACAGTGTTTCTACGTCTAATATTGGGTACGCAACTTACCCAGTTTCCAGGAGAAACGGTTCACCCGTGCCTCGGTAGCGCAGTAGGCAGCGCGTAAGTCTCATAATCTTAAGGTCGTGAGTTCGATCCTCACCCGGGGCATTTAATTTTCTGTGACTGATGGTGGTGCTGTTGCTAGGGCGCCAACGTATTTCTTGTTTGTTATCCACAACGTTTCAACGCTTCAGCGGGAAAATGTTTACTTCCGCTTATTGCTACTTACAGCTTCCCTTTTCCTCTTCTTCCAGCACAGCATGAAGCCAAAAGCATTGCTCTGCGACGTTTGAGGTGCGCGCCTTGCCAGTCAGTATGTGCAAAGATGCTCGCAAAGAGAGAAGGGCGCCGACGTGGCACTCGACACGAAATGCGACAAGCGACCGTACGAACGGTCCAATGGAACGGCCACATCCGGTGTGGTCTAGTGGCTAGGATACCTGGCTTTCACCCAGGAGGCCCGGGTTCGATTCCCGGTACCGGAACGTAATTTTTTTCCACACGAATCGTGACAAGTTTGAGCTGTCCGAGCGGCCGTTTCCCGTCCTGCTCGCAATATAGCTACTGTTTCGTGACCGTCAGCAGAATATAGACTAGGGAAGCAGACACACGACGACCATAGAAATGGTGTATGGCTTCATGCCAGCTGTTTCCAGTTTAGGGCTGAGCAACTGCATCTGCCGAGGCCCGTTAGCTCAGTTGGTTAGAGCGTCGTGCTAATAACGCGAAGGTCGCGGGTTCGATCCCCCCACGGGCCACTACTCTTTTACTACTACGAAAAGGCAGCGCCGATTTCAGCTGGCGAGTGTGATGACCAAAAGATCATCACCATGCGTGGAAGTTGACAGAGGATCCGAACCCGACTTGTCGGGAAGCGCTACAGCATTCACTCGGCAATGGGCATAATATTTTGAATACACTGGTTCTCAACCGATGAAGAGAAAATGAAAGAAAATGTCTGATTGCCGATGCGTAACAACTTTGGCCCTTGTCAGTACTTGGGCGGGTGAGCGCGTGGGAACACAGTGTACTATTGGCAGTTTTACTTCCTATTTTTCTTTTCGGAGCTACAGCCCGATTCGGTGAGGGAGACGCCACCGTGAAATGAAGGGGCGTGCTGTGTGTCCATCGCCTCGCCTCTCCTCCCCTCTCTCAGTCGTTTATCGTGCTTGTCGTTTTGATATAGGCCGATTTGAGAGCGTCAGCTCTCGCGTCAGCTGAGCAAAGTCGAGACAAGTCGAGACACACTAAGGGCTGGTATGCAGCGAGTAAGAGGGGGGAAAAAAACAATAATTTAAGAGCGCGCG
This sequence comes from Schistocerca cancellata, assembly GCF_023864275.1. NCBI lineage: Eukaryota > Metazoa > Arthropoda > Insecta > Orthoptera > Acrididae > Schistocerca > Schistocerca cancellata. The sequence continues at coordinate 12,435 of NW_026046194.1, forward strand.
GCAAAAGTACTCATACGCGAAATTAAAAGCCTGCTGCGGTGGCCGGGAATCGAACCCGGATCAACTGCTTGGAAGGCAACTATGCTGACCATTACACCACCACCGCACAAGCGAGCGCCCCGCCTCCGCGCTGTGTCGGCTTCCCGCCTGTCGGCAGCGGCCGAAGGTGATCGTACCTGGCAGGCGCATTTCGAGGTAGGCTAGGGGAGCACATCCAGACGCATTCGGACAGCGTATCCGCGCACATTTCGCATCCTTTGGCAAGAGTCGGCGCCGGCGACGCAACAGTACGCAGAGGACCGCGTTGTGGAGGCATTTTTAAGCAGTGCCGTGCAGTGCAGTGCAGTGCAGTGCAGGATTCAGCGTCTGCAGCGTCTTCTGCACAGAATGCTACGGCGCTTGACGGCAGCCCCACTTTCCCTTGAGACATCTGCTCGGGAAGCAGCGCGAAGTTACCGCTGGCCAGAGCATCGGTGGTTCAGTGGTAGAATGCTCGCCTGCCACGCGGGCGGCCCGGGTTCGATTCCCGGCCGATGCATCATTTTGCTTTCCCGCGATAATGCTGCCGCAACACCGCAATCAACTGGGCCGGCAATGAACGTGTAGCAACAGAACACGTTATCCAGGAAGTACAGTGTTTCTACGTCTAATATTGGGTACGCAACTTACCCAGTTTCCAGGAGAAACGGTTCACCCGTGCCTCGGTAGCGCAGTAGGCAGCGCGTAAGTCTCATAATCTTAAGGTCGTGAGTTCGATCCTCACCCGGGGCATTTAATTTTCTGTGACTGATGGTGGTGCTGTTGCTAGGGCGCCAACGTATTTCTTGTTTGTTATCCACAACGTTTCAACGCTTCAGCGGGAAAATGTTTACTTCCGCTTATTGCTACTTACAGCTTCCCTTTTCCTCTTCTTCCAGCACAGCATGAAGCCAAAAGCATTGCTCTGCGACGTTTGAGGTGCGCGCCTTGCCAGTCAGTATGTGCAAAGATGCTCGCAAAGAGAGAAGGGCGCCGACGTGGCACTCGACACGAAATGCGACAAGCGACCGTACGAACGGTCCAATGGAACGGCCACATCCGGTGTGGTCTAGTGGCTAGGATACCTGGCTTTCACCCAGGAGGCCCGGGTTCGATTCCCGGTACCGGAACGTAATTTTTTTCCACACGAATCGTGACAAGTTTGAGCTGTCCGAGCGGCCGTTTCCCGTCCTGCTCGCAATATAGCTACTGTTTCGTGACCGTCAGCAGAATATAGACTAGGGAAGCAGACACACGACGACCATAGAAATGGTGTATGGCTTCATGCCAGCTGTTTCCAGTTTAGGGCTGAGCAACTGCATCTGCCGAGGCCCGTTAGCTCAGTTGGTTAGAGCGTCGTGCTAATAACGCGAAGGTCGCGGGTTCGATCCCCCCACGGGCCACTACTCTTTTACTACTACGAAAAGGCAGCGCCGATTTCAGCTGGCGAGTGTGATGACCAAAAGATCATCACCATGCGTGGAAGTTGACAGAGGATCCGAACCCGACTTGTCGGGAAGCGCTACAGCATTCACTCGGCAATGGGCATAATATTTTGAATACACTGGTTCTCAACCGATGAAGAGAAAATGAAAGAAAATGTCTGATTGCCGATGCGTAACAACTTTGGCCCTTGTCAGTACTTGGGCGGGTGAGCGCGTGGGAACACAGTGTACTATTGGCAGTTTTACTTCCTATTTTTCTTTTCGGAGCTACAGCCCGATTCGGTGAGGGAGACGCCACCGTGAAATGAAGGGGCGTGCTGTGTGTCCATCGCCTCGCCTCTCCTCCCCTCTCTCAGTCGTTTATCGTGCTTGTCGTTTTGATATAGGCCGATTTGAGAGCGTCAGCTCTCGCGTCAGCTGAGCAAAGTCGAGACAAGTCGAGACACACTAAGGGCTGGTATGCAGCGAGTAAGAGGGGGGAAAAAAACAATAATTTAAGAGCGCGCGGCAAAAGTACTCATACGCGAAATTAAAAGCCTGCTGCGGTGGCCGGGAATCGAACCCGGATCAACTGCTTGGAAGGCAACTATGCTGACCATTACACCACCACCGCACAAGCGAGCGCCCCGCCTCCGCGCTGTGTCGGCTTCCCGCCTGTCGGCAGCGGCCGAAGGTGATCGTACCTGGCAGGCGCATTTCGAGGTAGGCTAGGGGAGCACATCCAGACGCATTCGGACAGCGTATCCGCGCACATTTCGCATCCTTTGGCAAGAGTCGGCGCCGGCGACGCAACAGTACGCAGAGGACCGCGTTCTGGAGGCATTTTTAAGCAGTGCCGTGCAGTGCAGTGCAGTGCAGTGCAGGATTCAGCGTCTGCAGCGTCTTCTGCACAGAATGCTACGGCGCTTGACGGCAGCCCCACTTTCCCTTGAGACATCTGCTCGGGAAGCAGCGCGAAGTTACCGCTGGCCAGAGCATCGGTGGTTCAGTGGTAGAATGCTCGCCTGCCACGCGGGCGGCCCGGGTTCGATTCCCGGCCGATGCATCATTTTGCTTTCCCGCGATAATGCTGCCGCAACACCGCAATCAACTGGGCCGGCAATGAACGTGTAGCAACAGAACACGTTATCCAGGAAGTACAGTGTTTCTACGTCTAATATTGGGTACGCAACTTACCCAGTTTCCAGGAGAAACGGTTCACCCGTGCCTCGGTAGCGCAGTAGGCAGCGCGTAAGTCTCATAATCTTAAGGTCGTGAGTTCGATCCTCACCCGGGGCATTTAATTTTCTGTGACTGATGGTGGTGCTGTTGCTAGGGCGCCAACGTATTTCTTGTTTGTTATCCACAACGTTTCAACGCTTCAGCGGGAAAATGTTTACTTCCGCTTATTGCTACTTACAGCTTCCCTTTTCCTCTTCTTCCAGCACAGCATGAAGCCAAAAGCATTGCTCTGCGACGTTTGAGGTGCGCGCCTTGCCAGTCAGTATGTGCAAAGATGCTCGCAAAGAGAGAAGGGCGCCGACGTGGCACTCGACACGAAATGCGACAAGCGACCGTACGAACGGTCCAATGGAACGGCCACATCCGGTGTGGTCTAGTGGCTAGGATACCTGGCTTTCACCCAGGAGGCCCGGGTTCGATTCCCGGTACCGGAACGTAATTTTTTTCCACACGAATCGTGACAAGTTTGAGCTGTCCGAGCGGCCGTTTCCCGTCCTGCTCGCAATATAGCTACTGTTTCGTGACCGTCAGCAGAATATAGACTAGGGAAGCAGACACACGACGACCATAGAAATGGTGTATGGCTTCATGCCAGCTGTTTCCAGTTTAGGGCTGAGCAACTGCATCTGCCGAGGCCCGTTAGCTCAGTTGGTTAGAGCGTCGTGCTAATAACGCGAAGGTCGCGGGTTCGATCCCCCCACGGGCCACTACTCTTTTACTACTACGAAAAGGCAGCGCCGATTTCAGCTGGCGAGTGTGATGACCAAAAGATCATCACCATGCGTGGAAGTTGACAGAGGATCCGAACCCGACTTGTCGGGAAGCGCTACAGCATTCACTCGGCAATGGGCATAATATTTTGAATACACTGGTTCTCAACCGATGAAGAGAAAATGAAAGAAAATGTCTGATTGCCGATGCGTAACAACTTTGGCCCTTGTCAGTACTTGGGCGGGTGAGCGCGTGGGAACACAGTGTACTATTGGCAGTTTTACTTCCTATTTTTCTTTTCGGAGCTACAGCCCGATTCGGTGAGGGAGACGCCACCGTGAAATGAAGGGGCGTGCTGTGTGTCCATCGCCTCGCCTCTCCTCCCCTCTCTCAGTCGTTTATCGTGCTTGTCGTTTTGATATAGGCCGATTTGAGAGCGTCAGCTCTCGCGTCAGCTGAGCAAAGTCGAGACAAGTCGAGACACACTAAGGGCTGGTATGCAGCGAGTAAGAGGGGGGAAAAAAACAATAATTTAAGAGCGCGCGGCAAAAGTACTCATACGCGAAATTAAAAGCCTGCTGCGGTGGCCGGGAATCGAACCCGGATCAACTGCTTGGAAGGCAACTATGCTGACCATTACACCACCACCGCACAAGCGAGCGCCCCGCCTCCGCGCTGTGTCGGCTTCCCGCCTGTCGGCAGCGGCCGAAGGTGATCGTACCTGGCAGGCGCATTTCGAGGTAGGCTAGGGGAGCACATCCAGACGCATTCGGACAGCGTATCCGCGCACATTTCGCATCCTTTGGCAAGAGTCGGCGCCGGCGACGCAACAGTACGCAGAGGACCGCGTTCTGGAGGCATTTTTAAGCAGTGCCGTGCAGTGCAGTGCAGTGCAGTGCAGGATTCAGCGTCTGCAGCGTCTTCTGCACAGAATGCTACGGCGCTTGACGGCAGCCCCACTTTCCCTTGAGACATCTGCTCGGGAAGCAGCGCGAAGTTACCGCTGGCCAGAGCATCGGTGGTTCAGTGGTAGAATGCTCGCCTGCCACGCGGGCGGCCCGGGTTCGATTCCCGGCCGATGCATCATTTTGCTTTCCCGCGATAATGCTGCCGCAACACCGCAATCAACTGGGCCGGCAATGAACGTGTAGCAACAGAACACGTTATCCAGGAAGTACAGTGTTTCTACGTCTAATATTGGGTACGCAACTTACCCAGTTTCCAGGAGAAACGGTTCACCCGTGCCTCGGTAGCGCAGTAGGCAGCGCGTAAGTCTCATAATCTTAAGGTCGTGAGTTCGATCCTCACCCGGGGCATTTAATTTTCTGTGACTGATGGTGGTGCTGTTGCTAGGGCGCCAACGTATTTCTTGTTTGTTATCCACAACGTTTCAACGCTTCAGCGGGAAAATGTTTACTTCCGCTTATTGCTACTTACAGCTTCCCTTTTCCTCTTCTTCCAGCACAGCATGAAGCCAAAAGCATTGCTCTGCGACGTTTGAGGTGCGCGCCTTGCCAGTCAGTATGTGCAAAGATGCTCGCAAAGAGAGAAGGGCGCCGACGTGGCACTCGACACGAAATGCGACAAGCGACCGTACGAACGGTCCAATGGAACGGCCACATCCGGTGTGGTCTAGTGGCTAGGATACCTGGCTTTCACCCAGGAGGCCCGGGTTCGATTCCCGGTACCGGAACGTAATTTTTTTCCACACGAATCGTGACAAGTTTGAGCTGTCCGAGCGGCCGTTTCCCGTCCTGCTCGCAATATAGCTACTGTTTCGTGACCGTCAGCAGAATATAGACTAGGGAAGCAGACACACGACGACCATAGAAATGGTGTATGGCTTCATGCCAGCTGTTTCCAGTTTAGGGCTGAGCAACTGCATCTGCCGAGGCCCGTTAGCTCAGTTGGTTAGAGCGTCGTGCTAATAACGCGAAGGTCGCGGGTTCGATCCCCCCACGGGCCACTACTCTTTTACTACTACGAAAAGGCAGCGCCGATTTCAGCTGGCGAGTGTGATGACCAAAAGATCATCACCATGCGTGGAAGTTGACAGAGGATCCGAACCCGACTTGTCGGGAAGCGCTACAGCATTCACTCGGCAATGGGCATAATATTTTGAATACACTGGTTCTCAACCGATGAAGAGAAAATGAAAGAAAATGTCTGATTGCCGATGCGTAACAACTTTGGCCCTTGTCAGTACTTGGGCGGGTGAGCGCGTGGGAACACAGTGTACTATTGGCAGTTTTACTTCCTATTTTTCTTTTCGGAGCTACAGCCCGATTCGGTGAGGGAGACGCCACCGTGAAATGAAGGGGCGTGCTGTGTGTCCATCGCCTCGCCTCTCCTCCCCTCTCTCAGTCGTTTATCGTGCTTGTCGTTTTGATATAGGCCGATTTGAGAGCGTCAGCTCTCGCGTCAGCTGAGCAAAGTCGAGACAAGTCGAGACACACTAAGGGCTGGTATGCAGCGAGTAAGAGGGGGGAAAAAAACAATAATTTAAGAGCGCGCGGCAAAAGTACTCATACGCGAAATTAAAAGCCTGCTGCGGTGGCCGGGAATCGAACCCGGATCAACTGCTTGGAAGGCAACTATGCTGACCATTACACCACCACCGCACAAGCGAGCGCCCCGCCTCCGCGCTGTGTCGGCTTCCCGCCTGTCGGCAGCGGCCGAAGGTGATCGTACCTGGCAGGCGCATTTCGAGGTAGGCTAGGGGAGCACATCCAGACGCATTCGGACAGCGTATCCGCGCACATTTCGCATCCTTTGGCAAGAGTCGGCGCCGGCGACGCAACAGTACGCAGAGGACCGCGTTCTGGAGGCATTTTTAAGCAGTGCCGTGCAGTGCAGTGCAGTGCAGTGCAGGATTCAGCGTCTGCAGCGTCTTCTGCACAGAATGCTACGGCGCTTGACGGCAGCCCCACTTTCCCTTGAGACATCTGCTCGGGAAGCAGCGCGAAGTTACCGCTGGCCAGAGCATCGGTGGTTCAGTGGTAGAATGCTCGCCTGCCACGCGGGCGGCCCGGGTTCGATTCCCGGCCGATGCATCATTTTGCTTTCCCGCGATAATGCTGCCGCAACACCGCAATCAACTGGGCCGGCAATGAACGTGTAGCAACAGAACACGTTATCCAGGAAGTACAGTGTTTCTACGTCTAATATTGGGTACGCAACTTACCCAGTTTCCAGGAGAAACGGTTCACCCGTGCCTCGGTAGCGCAGTAGGCAGCGCGTAAGTCTCATAATCTTAAGGTCGTGAGTTCGATCCTCACCCGGGGCATTTAATTTTCTGTGACTGATGGTGGTGCTGTTGCTAGGGCGCCAACGTATTTCTTGTTTGTTATCCACAACGTTTCAACGCTTCAGCGGGAAAATGTTTACTTCCGCTTATTGCTACTTACAGCTTCCCTTTTCCTCTTCTTCCAGCACAGCATGAAGCCAAAAGCATTGCTCTGCGACGTTTGAGGTGCGCGCCTTGCCAGTCAGTATGTGCAAAGATGCTCGCAAAGAGAGAAGGGCGCCGACGTGGCACTCGACACGAAATGCGACAAGCGACCGTACGAACGGTCCAATGGAACGGCCACATCCGGTGTGGTCTAGTGGCTAGGATACCTGGCTTTCACCCAGGAGGCCCGGGTTCGATTCCCGGTACCGGAACGTAATTTTTTTCCACACGAATCGTGACAAGTTTGAGCTGTCCGAGCGGCCGTTTCCCGTCCTGCTCGCAATATAGCTACTGTTTCGTGACCGTCAGCAGAATATAGACTAGGGAAGCAGACACACGACGACCATAGAAATGGTGTATGGCTTCATGCCAGCTGTTTCCAGTTTAGGGCTGAGCAACTGCATCTGCCGAGGCCCGTTAGCTCAGTTGGTTAGAGCGTCGTGCTAATAACGCGAAGGTCGCGGGTTCGATCCCCCCACGGGCCACTACTCTTTTACTACTACGAAAAGGCAGCGCCGATTTCAGCTGGCGAGTGTGATGACCAAAAGATCATCACCATGCGTGGAAGTTGACAGAGGATCCGAACCCGACTTGTCGGGAAGCGCTACAGCATTCACTCGGCAATGGGCATAATATTTTGAATACACTGGTTCTCAACCGATGAAGAGAAAATGAAAGAAAATGTCTGATTGCCGATGCGTAACAACTTTGGCCCTTGTCAGTACTTGGGCGGGTGAGCGCGTGGGAACACACTGTACTATTGGCAGTTTTACTTCCTATTTTTCTTTTCGGAGCTACAGCCCGATTCGGTGAGGGAGACGCCACCGTGAAATGAAGGGGCGTGCTGTGTGTCCATCGCCTCGCCTCTCCTCCCCTCTCTCAGTCGTTTATCGTGCTTGTCGTTTTGATATAGGCCGATTTGAGAGCGTCAGCTCTCGCGTCAGCTGAGCAAAGTCGAGACACACTAAGGGCTGGTATGCAGCGAGTAAGAGGGGGGAAAAAAACAATAATTTAAGAGCGCGCGGCAAAAGTACTCATACGCGAAATTAAAAGCCTGCTGCGGTGGCCGGGAATCGAACCCGGATCAACTGCTTGGAAGGCAACTATGCTGACCATTACACCACCACCGCACAAGCGAGCGCCCCGCCTCCGCGCTGTGTCGGCTTCCCGCCTGTCGGCAGCGGCCGAAGGTGATCGTACCTGGCAGGCGCATTTCGAGGTAGGCTAGGGGAGCACATCCAGACGCATTCGGACAGCGTATCCGCGCACATTTCGCATCCTTTGGCAAGAGTCGGCGCCGGCGACGCAACAGTACGCAGAGGACCGCGTTCTGGAGGCATTTTTAAGCAGTGCCGTGCAGTGCAGTGCAGTGCAGTGCAGGATTCAGCGTCTGCAGCGTCTTCTGCACAGAATGCTACGGCGCTTGACGGCAGCCCCACTTTCCCTTGAGACATCTGCTCGGGAAGCAGCGCGAAGTTACCGCTGGCCAGAGCATCGGTGGTTCAGTGGTAGAATGCTCGCCTGCCACGCGGGCGGCCCGGGTTCGATTCCCGGCCGATGCATCATTTTGCTTTCCCGCGATAATGCTGCCGCAACACCGCAATCAACTGGGCCGGCAATGAACGTGTAGCAACAGAACACGTTATCCAGGAAGTACAGTGTTTCTACGTCTAATATTGGGTACGCAACTTACCCAGTTTCCAGGAGAAACGGTTCACCCGTGCCTCGGTAGCGCAGTAGGCAGCGCGTAAGTCTCATAATCTTAAGGTCGTGAGTTCGATCCTCACCCGGGGCATTTAATTTTCTGTGACTGATGGTGGTGCTGTTGCTAGGGCGCCAACGTATTTCTTGTTTGTTATCCACAACGTTTCAACGCTTCAGCGGGAAAATGTTTACTTCCGCTTATTGCTACTTACAGCTTCCCTTTTCCTCTTCTTCCAGCACAGCATGAAGCCAAAAGCATTGCTCTGCGACGTTTGAGGTGCGCGCCTTGCCAGTCAGTATGTGCAAAGATGCTCGCAAAGAGAGAAGGGCGCCGACGTGGCACTCGACACGAAATGCGACAAGCGACCGTACGAACGGTCCAATGGAACGGCCACATCCGGTGTGGTCTAGTGGCTAGGATACCTGGCTTTCACCCAGGAGGCCCGGGTTCGATTCCCGGTACCGGAACGTAATTTTTTTCCACACGAATCGTGACAAGTTTGAGCTGTCCGAGCGGCCGTTTCCCGTCCTGCTCGCAATATAGCTACTGTTTCGTGACCGTCAGCAGAATATAGACTAGGGAAGCAGACACACGACGACCATAGAAATGGTGTATGGCTTCATGCCAGCTGTTTCCAGTTTAGGGCTGAGCAACTGCATCTGCCGAGGCCCGTTAGCTCAGTTGGTTAGAGCGTCGTGCTAATAACGCGAAGGTCGCGGGTTCGATCCCCCCACGGGCCACTACTCTTTTACTACTACGAAAAGGCAGCGCCGATTTCAGCTGGCGAGTGTGATGACCAAAAGATCATCACCATGCGTGGAAGTTGACAGAGGATCCGAACCCGACTTGTCGGGAAGCGCTACAGCATTCACTCGGCAATGGGCATAATATTTTGAATACACTGGTTCTCAACCGATGAAGAGAAAATGAAAGAAAATGTCTGATTGCCGATGCGTAACAACTTTGGCCCTTGTCAGTACTTGGGCGGGTGAGCGCGTGGGAACACAGTGTACTATTGGCAGTTTTACTTCCTATTTTTCTTTTCGGAGCTACAGCCCGATTCGGTGAGGGAGACGCCACCGTGAAATGAAGGGGCGTGCTGTGTGTCCATCGCCTCGCCTCTCCTCCCCTCTCTCAGTCGTTTATCGTGCTTGTCGTTTTGATATAGGCCGATTTGAGAGCGTCAGCTCTCGCGTCAGCTGAGCAAAGTCGAGACAAGTCGAGACACACTAAGGGCTGGTATGCAGCGAGTAAGAGGGGGGAAAAAAACAATAATTTAAGAGCGCGCGGCAAAAGTACTCATACGCGAAATTAAAAGCCTGCTGCGGTGGCCGGGAATCGAACCCGGATCAACTGCTTGGAAGGCAACTATGCTGACCATTACACCACCACCGCACAAGCGAGCGCCCCGCCTCCGCGCTGTGTCGGCTTCCCGCCTGTCGGCAGCGGCCGAAGGTGATCGTACCTGGCAGGCGCATTTCGAGGTAGGCTAGGGGAGCACATCCAGACGCATTCGGACAGCGTATCCGCGCACATTTCGCATCCTTTGGCAAGAGTCGGCGCCGGCGACGCAACAGTACGCAGAGGACCGCGTTGTGGAGGCATTTTTAAGCAGTGCCGTGCAGTGCAGTGCAGTGCAGTGCAGGATTCAGCGTCTGCAGCGTCTTCTGCACAGAATGCTACGGCGCTTGACGGCAGCCCCACTTTCCCTTGAGACATCTGCTCGGGAAGCAGCGCGAAGTTACCGCTGGCCAGAGCATCGGTGGTTCAGTGGTAGAATGCTCGCCTGCCACGCGGGCGGCCCGGGTTCGATTCCCGGCCGATGCATCATTTTGCTTTCCCGCGATAATGCTGCCGCAACACCGCAATCAACTGGGCCGGCAATGAACGTGTAGCAACAGAACACGTTATCCAGGAAGTACAGTGTTTCTACGTCTAATATTGGGTACGCAACTTACCCAGTTTCCAGGAGAAACGGTTCACCCGTGCCTCGGTAGCGCAGTAGGCAGCGCGTAAGTCTCATAATCTTAAGGTCGTGAGTTCGATCCTCACCCGGGGCATTTAATTTTCTGTGACTGATGGTGGTGCTGTTGCTAGGGCGCCAACGTATTTCTTGTTTGTTATCCACAACGTTTCAACGCTTCAGCGGGAAAATGTTTACTTCCGCTTATTGCTACTTACAGCTTCCCTTTTCCTCTTCTTCCAGCACAGCATGAAGCCAAAAGCATTGCTCTGCGACGTTTGAGGTGCGCGCCTTGCCAGTCAGTATGTGCAAAGATGCTCGCAAAGAGAGAAGGGCGCCGACGTGGCACTCGACACGAAATGCGACAAGCGACCGTACGAACGGTCCAATGGAACGGCCACATCCGGTGTGGTCTAGTGGCTAGGATACCTGGCTTTCACCCAGGAGGCCCGGGTTCGATTCCCGGTACCGGAACGTAATTTTTTTCCACACGAATCGTGACAAGTTTGAGCTGTCCGAGCGGCCGTTTCCCGTCCTGCTCGCAATATAGCTACTGTTTCGTGACCGTCAGCAGAATATAGACTAGGGAAGCAGACACACGACGACCATAGAAATGGTGTATGGCTTCATGCCAGCTGTTTCCAGTTTAGGGCTGAGCAACTGCATCTGCCGAGGCCCGTTAGCTCAGTTGGTTAGAGCGTCGTGCTAATAACGCGAAGGTCGCGGGTTCGATCCCCCCACGGGCCACTACTCTTTTACTACTACGAAAAGGCAGCGCCGATTTCAGCTGGCGAGTGTGATGACCAAAAGATCATCACCATGCGTGGAAGTTGACAGAGGATCCGAACCCGACTTGTCGGGAAGCGCTACAGCATTCACTCGGCAATGGGCATAATATTTTGAATACACTGGTTCTCAACCGATGAAGAGAAAATGAAAGAAAATGTCTGATTGCCGATGCGTAACAACTTTGGCCCTTGTCAGTACTTGGGCGGGTGAGCGCGTGGGAACACAGTGTACTATTGGCAGTTTTACTTCCTATTTTTCTTTTCGGAGCTACAGCCCGATTCGGTGAGGGAGACGCCACCGTGAAATGAAGGGGCGTGCTGTGTGTCCATCGCCTCGCCTCTCCTCCCCTCTCTCAGTCGTTTATCGTGCTTGTCGTTTTGATATAGGCCGATTTGAGAGCGTCAGCTCTCGCGTCAGCTGAGCAAAGTCGAGACAAGTCGAGACACACTAAGGGCTGGTATGCAGCGAGTAAGAGGGGGGAAAAAAACAATAATTTAAGAGCGCGCGGCAAAAGTACTCATACGCGAAATTAAAAGCCTGCTGCGGTGGCCGGGAATCGAACCCGGATCAACTGCTTGGAAGGCAACTATGCTGACCATTACACCACCACCGCACAAGCGAGCGCCCCGCCTCCGCGCTGTGTCGGCTTCCCGCCTGTCGGCAGCGGCCGAAGGTGATCGTACCTGGCAGGCGCATTTCGAGGTAGGCTAGGGGAGCACATCCAGACGCATTCGGACAGCGTATCCGCGCACATTTCGCATCCTTTGGCAAGAGTCGGCGCCGGCGACGCAACAGTACGCAGAGGACCGCGTTGTGGAGGCATTTTTAAGCAGTGCCGTGCAGTGCAGTGCAGTGCAGTGCAGGATTCAGCGTCTGCAGCGTCTTCTGCACAGAATGCTACGGCGCTTGACGGCAGCCCCACTTTCCCTTGAGACATCTGCTCGGGAAGCAGCGCGAAGTTACCGCTGGCCAGAGCATCGGTGGTTCAGTGGTAGAATGCTCGCCTGCCACGCGGGCGGCCCGGGTTCGATTCCCGGCCGATGCATCATTTTGCTTTCCCGCGATAATGCTGCCGCAACACCGCAATCAACTGGGCCGGCAATGAACGTGTAGCAACAGAACACGTTATCCAGGAAGTACAGTGTTTCTACGTCTAATATTGGGTACGCAACTTACCCAGTTTCCAGGAGAAACGGTTCACCCGTGCCTCGGTAGCGCAGTAGGCAGCGCGTAAGTCTCATAATCTTAAGGTCGTGAGTTCGATCCTCACCCGGGGCATTTAATTTTCTGTGACTGATGGTGGTGCTGTTGCTAGGGCGCCAACGTATTTCTTGTTTGTTATCCACAACGTTTCAACGCTTCAGCGGGAAAATGTTTACTTCCGCTTATTGCTACTTACAGCTTCCCTTTTCCTCTTCTTCCAGCACAGCATGAAGCCAAAAGCATTGCTCTGCGACGTTTGAGGTGCGCGCCTTGCCAGTCAGTATGTGCAAAGATGCTCGCAAAGAGAGAAGGGCGCCGACGTGGCACTCGACACGAAATGCGACAAGCGACCGTACGAACGGTCCAATGGAACGGCCACATCCGGTGTGGTCTAGTGGCTAGGATACCTGGCTTTCACCCAGGAGGCCCGGGTTCGATTCCCGGTACCGGAACGTAATTTTTTTCCACACGAATCGTGACAAGTTTGAGCTGTCCGAGCGGCCGTTTCCCGTCCTGCTCGCAATATAGCTACTGTTTCGTGACCGTCAGCAGAATATAGACTAGGGAAGCAGACACACGACGACCATAGAAATGGTGTATGGCTTCATGCCAGCTGTTTCCAGTTTAGG
>NW_026046195.1:0-2500 GCF_023864275.1 Schistocerca cancellata
GGACCGGACGAGCCGACCGATTGGTTTTGATCTAATAAAAGCGTCCCTTCCATCTCTGGTCGGGACTCTGTTTGCATGTATTAGCTCTAGAATTACCACAGTTATCCAAGTAACGTGGGTACGATCTAAGGAACCATAACTGATTTAATGAGCCATTCGCGGTTTCACCTTAATGCGGCTTGTACTGAGACATGCATGGCTTAATCTTTGAGACAAGCATATGACTACTGGCAGGATCAACCAGGGAGCTGCGTCAACTAGAGCTGAGCAGCCGGCCGCCCGGGAGTGTGTCCCAGGGGCCCGCGCGAACACGCAAGCGTCCGCTCAATTATTCTGCAAACAGGAGGAGGCTGAGCTCCCCTGCACAATACACCTCGAAACCCTCTCAGGTCCCGGCGGCGCGCAGCGCCGTCCTAAGTACTTGGTCGGGTTCGAGAGAGGCGCAATCGCCCGGAGTTAGGCGAGTAGACGCTTTAGGTGCGACCACCCGTGCTCCCAACTGAGCTTGCCGCTGCCGACAGAGGCCCGGGAGCGTGCTGTCGTGGCATTGCCGGCGGGAGACAACACGCGCCACCTACGGTGACCGGCAGCTCCAACGCCAGCGCCACAGAAGGGCAAAGGCCCCACGTGGGTGCCGAAGCGAACTCTCCCAGCACAGCGCACGTGCCAACACGTCTGCACAACTGCGATACAAACCACCAGCGAGAACCGCTGGGGCGACCGAGCAGCAGACGGCGTCGCGGCGCCGAGTGCCGGGCGGCGGCGCATCCTCAACGCACACAGTCCTCAGTCGGACCAGCACACTGCAGATGTCCACCGCGCTTCGCACCGGGCCCGCGAGGACCCACTTTGGCCGCCCGGCGCCGCGCGCAGGGTGCCCCGGCGCGCAGCTGCGCCGCCTGCCGCGTCCGTCGGCCGGCGCGCCTGCCACTGGGCGCCCCCACCAGCCGGCTGTAGCGCGTGCGCCCACGCACCGCGCGGCCAGCACGCCGGGCGGCCCCCCCTCACCGGCCGGGGACGGTCCCACCCAGCCACCGCCGCGTATCGCTTCACACACAGATTTGCCCTTACTGATTTACCTCCAGCAACAACAACCGCACCACAATGGGTTTACCAGTTGTTCATTTGCGTTGCGTCACGTCACCAGCAAACGTAGACGTCCATCCCAGTTTGCAAATGCAACGATTATTGCATACCTGTCTGTTAGGTGTCACGACACACTACGTCTGCCCACATACACGCAACAAAATGTGCACGACTAGAGAACACGTGGGAGGTGGCCCCCTACGTATGCGATGTCCATTACGAGACCGACTGTCAACCAGCATCTGTACCATGTCGCAGATGTGGAACGCGGTGCACCATGCTATCACACTGTGTGAGAAGAGACGACTACGTTTGAATACACGCGCCACTACATCAACAGACGGCTCATGCTGATCGCCATCCAGGGCGTCCGTTACTCCCACACGTCTCTATGGCGTACCACACTGCAATGTAGCTGTTATGGGGAGACGGCACGTGGCTGAGTGCACAACATTTGGACCGTATGGTTCGCTGTTGTTGGGCGCAGTCGTACGGTCACACATGTGCCACAGCGTATCATTCAGTACATACGGACCTATGTGCAGTACAATGTGAGGATTAAGCTTACGATATCAGCGGACAGTGGACACAGGCCGTACCACGACGTAGACTGAGCGCTTCGACATGCGAATGCCAGTGAACAGCTGCGAAGGGCATTGAACACGCAAGCACCTGAACGACCAGCGTGCGAAGGCAGGGTGGAGGGGGGGGGGCGATGTACATCCTGCAGTTGTCCACATTACAGTGTACAGCGGGAGCATGTAAAAAGTAAGCAACACTTGCGAAGTGTTCAACATGAAACGACACACAAGAGGGTGGGCGGTGCGAGTAGCGAACTATATTCAGAGGGTTGTGGTTAGACAACACTAGATTAATGTAACGTGTCATATGCCAATTACAGAGCAGGTTAAGGCACAACGTGGGTTAGGTTAAGGCACAACGTGGGTTAGGTTAAGGCACAACGTGGGTTAGGTTAAGGCACAACGTGGGTTAGGTTAAGGCACAACGTGGGTTAGGTTAAGGCACAACGTGGGTTAGGTTAAGGCACAACGTGGGTTAGGTTAAGGCACAACGTGGGTTAGGTTAAGGCACAACGTGGGTTAGGTTAAGGCACAACGTGGGTTAGGTTAAGGCACAACGTGGGTTAGGTTAAGGCACAACGTGGGTTAGGTTAAGGCACAACGTGGGTTAGGTTAAGGCACAACGTGGGTTAGGTTAAGGCACAACGTGGGTTAGGTTAAGGCACAACGTGGGTTAGGTTAAGGCACAACGTGGGTTAGGTTAAGGCACAACGTGGGTTACGTTAAGGCACAACGTGGGTTACGTTAAGGCACAACGTGGGTTACGTTAAGGCACAACGTGGGTTACGTTAAGGCACAACGTGGGTTACGTTAAGGCACAACGTGGGTTACGT
>NW_026046195.1:12500-15000 GCF_023864275.1 Schistocerca cancellata
GCATCCTCAACGCACACAGTCCTCAGTCGGACCAGCACACTGCAGATGTCCACCGCGCTTCGCACCGGGCCCGCGAGGACCCACTTTGGCCGCCCGGCGCCGCGCGCAGGGTGCCCCGGCGCGCAGCTGCGCCGCCTGCCGCGTCCGTCGGCCGGCGCGCCTGCCACTGGGCGCCCCCACCAGCCGGCTGTAGCGCGTGCGCCCACGCACCGCGCGGCCAGCACGCCGGGCGGCCCCCCCTCACCGGCCGGGGACGGTCCCACCCAGCCACCGCCGCGTATCGCTTCACACACAGATTTGCCCTTACTGATTTACCTCCAGCAACAACAACCGCACCACAATGGGTTTACCAGTTGTTCATTTGCGTTGCGTCACGTCACCAGCAAACGTAGACGTCCATCCCAGTTTGCAAATGCAACGATTATTGCATACCTGTCTGTTAGGTGTCACGACACACTACGTCTGCCCACATACACGCAACAAAATGTGCACGACTAGAGAACACGTGGGAGGTGGCCCCCTACGTATGCGATGTCCATTACGAGACCGACTGTCAACCAGCATCTGTACCATGTCGCAGATGTGGAACGCGGTGCACCATGCTATCACACTGTGTGAGAAGAGACGACTACGTTTGAATACACGCGCCACTACATCAACAGACGGCTCATGCTGATCGCCATCCAGGGCGTCCGTTACTCCCACACGTCTCTATGGCGTACCACACTGCAATGTAGCTGTTATGGGGAGACGGCACGTGGCTGAGTGCACAACATTTGGACCGTATGGTTCGCTGTTGTTGGGCGCAGTCGTACGGTCACACATGTGCCACAGCGTATCATTCAGTACATACGGACCTATGTGCAGTACAATGTGAGGATTAAGCTTACGATATCAGCGGACAGTGGACACAGGCCGTACCACGACGTAGACTGAGCGCTTCGACATGCGAATGCCAGTGAACAGCTGCGAAGGGCATTGAACACGCAAGCACCTGAACGACCAGCGTGCGAAGGCAGGGTGGAGGGGGGGGGGGCGATGTACATCCTGCAGTTGTCCACATTACAGTGTACAGCGGGAGCATGTAAAAAGTAAGCAACACTTGCGAAGTGTTCAACATGAAACGACACACAAGAGGGTGGGCGGTGCGAGTAGCGAACTATATTCAGAGGGTTGTGGTTAGACAACACTAGATTAATGTAACGTGTCATATGCCAATTACAGAGCAGGTTAAGGCACAACGTGGGTTAGGTTAAGGCACAACGTGGGTTAGGTTAAGGCACAACGTGGGTTAGGTTAAGGCACAACGTGGGTTAGGTTAAGGCACAACGTGGGTTAGGTTAAGGCACAACGTGGGTTAGGTTAAGGCACAACGTGGGTTAGGTTAAGGCACAACGTGGGTTAGGTTAAGGCACAACGTGGGTTAGGTTAAGGCACAACGTGGGTTAGGTTAAGGCACAACGTGGGTTAGGTTAAGGCACAACGTGGGTTAGGTTAAGGCACAACGTGGGTTAGGTTAAGGCACAACGTGGGTTAGGTTAAGGCACAACGTGGGTTAGGTTAAGGCACAACGTGGGTTAGGTTAAGGCACAACGTGGGTTAGGTTAAGGCACAACGTGGGTTAGGTTAAGGCACAACGTGGGTTACGTTAAGGCACAACGTGGGTTACGTTAAGGCACAACGTGGGTTACGTTAAGGCACAACGTGGGTTACGTTAAGGCACAACGTGGGTTACGTTAAGGCACAACGTGTGTTAGGTTAAGGCACAACGTGGGTTAGGTTAAGGCACAACGTGGGTTAGGTTAAGGCACAACGTGGGTTAGGTTAAGGCACAACGTGGGTTAGGTTAAGGCACAACGTGGGTTACGTTAAGGCACAACGTGGGTTACGTTAAGGCACAACGTGGGTTACGTTAAGGCACAACGTGGGTTACGTTAAGGCACAACGTGGGTTACGTTAAGGCACAACGTGGGTTACGTTAAGGCACAACGTGGGTTACGTTAAGGCACAACGTGTGTTAGGTTAAGGCACAACGTGGGTTAGGTTAAGGCACAACGTGGGTTAGGTTAAGGCACAACGTGGGTTACGTTAAGGCACAACGTGGGTTACGTTAAGGCACAACGTGGGTTACGTTAAGGCACAACGTGGGTTACGTTAAGGCACAACGTGGGTTACGTTAAGGCACAACGTGGGTTACGTTAAGGCACAACGTGGGTTACGTTAAGGCACAACGTGGGTTACGTTAAGGCACAACGTGTGTTAGGTTAAGGCACAACGTGGGTTAGGTTAAGGCACAACGTGGGTTAGGTTAAGGCACAACGTGGGTTAGGTTAAGACACAAATTGCGTTACAAATTGCGTTACATTGCGGTACAAATTGCGTTACATTGCGGTACAAATTGCGTTACATTGCGGTACAAATTGCGTTACAAATTTGGTTAGGTTAAGGTGCAAAATGGGTTGGATTACAGTACACAACATGGTAAGAGATAGTGTGTTTG
>NW_026046195.1:22500-25470 GCF_023864275.1 Schistocerca cancellata
TCCTTTAAGTTTCAGCTTTGCAACCATACTTCCCCCGGAACCCAAAAGCTTTGGTTTCCCGGAGGCTGCCCGCCGAGTCATCGGAGGAACTGCGGCGGATCGCTGGCTGGCATCGTTTATGGTTAGAACTAGGGCGGTATCTGATCGCCTTCGAACCTCTAACTTTCGTTCTTGATTAATGAAAACATACTTGGCAAATGCTTTCGCTTCTGTTCGTCTTGCGACGATCCAAGAATTTCACCTCTAACGTCGCAATACGAATGCCCCCGCCTGTCCCTATTAATCATTACCTCGGGTTCCGAAAACCAACAAAATAGAACCGAGGTCCTATTCCATTATTCCATGCACACAGTATTCAGGCGGGCTTGCCTGCTTTAAGCACTCTAATTTGTTCAAAGTAAACGTGCCGGCCCACCCAGACACTCAATAAAGAGCACCTTGGTAGGATTTCAACGGGGTCCGCCTCGGGACGCACGAACACGCACGAGGCGGTCGCACGCCTTCGGCTCGCCCCACCGGCAGGACGTCCCACGATACATGCCAGTTAAACACCGACGGGCGGTGAACCAACAGCGTGGGACACAAATCCAACTACGAGCTTTTTAACCGCAACAACTTTAATATACGCTATTGGAGCTGGAATTACCGCGGCTGCTGGCACCAGACTTGCCCTCCAATAGATACTCGTTAAAGGATTTAAAGTGTACTCATTCCGATTACGGGGCCTCGGATGAGTCCCGTATCGTTATTTTTCGTCACTACCTCCCCGTGCCGGGAGTGGGTAATTTGCGCGCCTGCTGCCTTCCTTGGATGTGGTAGCCGTTTCTCAGGCTCCCTCTCCGGAATCGAACCCTGATTCCCCGTTACCCGTTACAACCATGGTAGGCGCAGAACCTACCATCGACAGTTGATAAGGCAGACATTTGAAAGATGCGTCGCCGGTACGAGGACCGTGCGATCAGCCCAAAGTTATTCAGAGTCACCAAGGCAAACGGACCGGACGAGCCGACCGATTGGTTTTGATCTAATAAAAGCGTCCCTTCCATCTCTGGTCGGGACTCTGTTTGCATGTATTAGCTCTAGAATTACCACAGTTATCCAAGTAACGTGGGTACGATCTAAGGAACCATAACTGATTTAATGAGCCATTCGCGGTTTCACCTTAATGCGGCTTGTACTGAGACATGCATGGCTTAATCTTTGAGACAAGCATATGACTACTGGCAGGATCAACCAGGGAGCTGCGTCAACTAGAGCTGAGCAGCCGGCCGCCCGGGAGTGTGTCCCAGGGGCCCGCGCGAACACGCAAGCGTCCGCTCAATTATTCTGCAAACAGGAGGAGGCTGAGCTCCCCTGCACAATACACCTCGAAACCCTCTCAGGTCCCGGCGGCGCGCAGCGCCGTCCTAAGTACTTGGTCGGGTTCGAGAGAGGCGCAATCGCCCGGAGTTAGGCGAGTAGACGCTTTAGGTGCGACCACCCGTGCTCCCAACTGAGCTTGCCGCTGCCGACAGAGGCCCGGGAGCGTGCTGTCGTGGCATTGCCGGCGGGAGACAACACGCGCCACCTACGGTGACCGGCAGCTCCAACGCCAGCGCCACAGAAGGGCAAAGGCCCCACGTGGGTGCCGAAGCGAACTCTCCCAGC
The DNA here is from genome assembly GCF_023864275.1 of Schistocerca cancellata. NCBI lineage: Eukaryota > Metazoa > Arthropoda > Insecta > Orthoptera > Acrididae > Schistocerca > Schistocerca cancellata. Next base: position 24,148 of record NW_026046195.1, read on the forward strand.
ACAGCGCACGTGCCAACACGTCTGCACAACTGCGATACAAACCACCAGCGAGAACCGCTGGGGCGACCGAGCAGCAGACGGCGTCGCGGCGCCGAGTGCCGGGCGGCGGCGCATCCTCAACGCACACAGTCCTCAGTCGGACCAGCACACTGCAGATGTCCACCGCGCTTCGCACCGGGCCCGCGAGGACCCACTTTGGCCGCCCGGCGCCGCGCGCAGGGTGCCCCGGCGCGCAGCTGCGCCGCCTGCCGCGTCCGTCGGCCGGCGCGCCTGCCACTGGGCGCCCCCACCAGCCGGCTGTAGCGCGTGCGCCCACGCACCGCGCGGCCAGCACGCCGGGCGGCCCCCCCTCACCGGCCGGGGACGGTCCCACCCAGCCACCGCCGCGTATCGCTTCACACACAGATTTGCCCTTACTGATTTACCTCCAGCAACAACAACCGCACCACAATGGGTTTACCAGTTGTTCATTTGCGTTGCGTCACGTCACCAGCAAACGTAGACGTCCATCCCAGTTTGCAAATGCAACGATTATTGCATACCTGTCTGTTAGGTGTCACGACACACTACGTCTGCCCACATACACGCAACAAAATGTGCACGACTAGAGAACACGTGGGAGGTGGCCCCCTACGTATGCGATGTCCATTACGAGACCGACTGTCAACCAGCATCTGTACCATGTCGCAGATGTGGAACGCGGTGCACCATGCTATCACACTGTGTGAGAAGAGACGACTACGTTTGAATACACGCGCCACTACATCAACAGACGGCTCATGCTGATCGCCATCCAGGGCGTCCGTTACTCCCACACGTCTCTATGGCGTACCACACTGCAATGTAGCTGTTATGGGGAGACGGCACGTGGCTGAGTGCACAACATTTGGACCGTATGGTTCGCTGTTGTTGGGCGCAGTCGTACGGTCACACATGTGCCACAGCGTATCATTCAGTACATACGGACCTATGTGCAGTACAATGTGAGGATTAAGCTTACGATATCAGCGGACAGTGGACACAGGCCGTACCACGACGTAGACTGAGCGCTTCGACATGCGAATGCCAGTGAACAGCTGCGAAGGGCATTGAACACGCAAGCACCTGAACGACCAGCGTGCGAAGGCAGGGTGGAGGGGGGGGGGCGATGTACATCCTGCAGTTGTCCACATTACAGTGTACAGCGGGAGCATGTAAAAAGTAAGCAACACTTGCGAAGTGTTCAACATGAAACGACACACAAGAGGGTGGGCGGTGCGAGTAGCGAACTATATTCAGAGGGTTGTGGTTAGACAACACTAGATTAATGTAACGTGTCATATG
>NW_026046196.1:0-25174 GCF_023864275.1 Schistocerca cancellata
ATACACAGCTAGTGACGTATGGCTTGTGGCAGACTGGCCACAGTAACAGAATAATGTAAAATGTGGTTAGAAACTGGCAGGAATAACGATGACCCTCCTTAGTTAGCGAATGCAGCGTCACCAAGAGTATTACACCAGTAAATTCGAGTAGTCACTGGCAGGAGTAACGATAACTCTCTTACGATACACAATTAGTGACGTATCGCTCCTTGCAGACTGGCCACCGTAAAAAAATAAATAAAATATGGTAAGAAACTGGCAGGAATAACTATGACTTTCCTGAGGTAGCCAATGCCACGTCACCAAGAGTATTACAATACCAAATTTGAGTGGTCACTGGCAGGAGTAACGATAACTCTCATCATAATACAAAACTGGTGACGTATCGCTTCTTGCAGACTGGCCACAATAACAAATAATGTGAAACTGGGTGAGCAACCCTGACCAGTAACTATGACTCTCTTAAGGTAGCCAATGCCTCGTCACCACGGTTATTGTATGAGTAATCTCGAGTAAAACCTGGCAGGAGTAACGATTAAGCTCTCAAGATACACAACTAGTGACATAACACTTCTGACAGGCTGGCCACAGTAACAAAATGATGTCAAATGGAGTAAGTAACTTGCAGGAATTGCTATGACCATCCTCAGGTAGCCAATGCCTCGATAGCAAAAGTATTGCATCAGTAAATTCGAGTACTCACTGGCAGGAGTAACGATAACTCTCTTATGATACACAACTAGTGACGTATCGCATCTGGCAGACTGTCGCAGCAACACAATAAGGTAAAACCGTGTAAGAAACTGGCAGGAATAACTATGACACTCCTGAGGTAGCGATTGCATCATCACGTAAAATATGGTATCAGTAAATTTGAGTGCTTACTGCCAGGAGTAACGATAACTCTCTTACGATACACAGCTAGTGACGTATGGCTTGTGGCAGACTGGCCACAGTAACAGAATAATGTAAAATGTGGTTAGAAACTGGCAGGAATAACGATGACCCTCCTTAGTTAGCGAATGCAGCGTCACCAAGAGTATTACACCAGTAAATTCGAGTAGTCACTGGCAGGAGTAACGATAACTCTCTTACGATACACAATTAGTGACGTATCGCTCCTTGCAGTCTGGCCACCGTAAAAAAATAAATAAAATATTGTAAGAAACTGGCAGGAATAACTATGACTTTCCTGAGGTAGCCAATGCCACGTCACCAAGAGTATTACAATAACAAATTTAAGTGGTCACTGGCAGGAGTAACGATAACTCTCATCATAATACAAAACTGGTGACGTATCGCTTCTTGCAGACTGGCCACAATAACAAATAATGTGAAACTGGGTGAGCAACCCTGACCAGTAACTATGACTCTCTTAAGGTCGCCAATGCCACGTCACCACGGTTATTGTATGAGTAATCTCGAGTAAAACCTGGCAGGAGTAACGATTAAGCTCTTAAGATACACAACTAGTGACATAACACTTCTGACAGGCTGGCCACAGTAACAAAATGATGTCAAATGGAGTAAGTAACTTGCAGGAATTGCTATGACCATCCTCAGGTAGCCAATGCCTCGATACCAAAAGTATTGCATCAGTAAATTCGAGTACTCACTGTTAGGAGTAACGATAACTCTCTTATGATACACAACTAGTGACGTATCGCATCTGGCAGACTGTCACAGCAACAAAATAATGTAAAACGGTGTAAGAAACTGGCAGGAATAACTATGACACTCCTGAGGTAGCGAATGCATCATCACGTAAAGTATGGTATCAGTAAATTTGAGTACTCACTGCCAGGAGTAACGATAACTCTCTTACGATACACAGCTAGTGACGTATGGCTTGTGGCAGACTGGCCACAGTATCAGAATAATGTAAAATGTGGTTAGAAACTGGCAGGAATAACGATGACCCTCCTTAGTTAGCGAATGCAGCGTCACCAAGAGTATTACACCAGTAAATTCGAGTAGTCACTGGCAGGAGTAACGATAACTCTCTTACGATACACAATTAGTGACGTATCGCTCCTTGCAGACTGGCCACCGTAAAAAAATAAATAAAATATGGTAAGAAACTGGCAGGAATAACTATGACTTTCCTGAGGTAGCCAATGCCACGTCACCAAGAGTATTACAATACCAAATTTGAGTGGTCACTGGCAGGAGTAACGATAACTCTCATCATAATACAAAACTGGTGACGTATCGCTTCTTGCAGACTGGCCACAATAACAAATAATGTGAAACTGGGTGAGCAACCCTGACCAGTAACTATGACTCTCTTAAGGTAGCCAATGCCTCGTCACCACGGTTATTGTATGAGTAATCTCGAGTAAAACCTGGCAGGAGTAGCGATTAAGCTCTTAAGATACACAACTAGTGACATAACACTTCTGACAGGCTGGCCACAGTAACAAAATGATGTCAAATGGAGTAAGTAACTTGCAGGAATTGCTATGACCATCCTCAGGTAGCCAATGCCTCGATAGCAAAAGTATTGCATCAGTAAATTCGAGTACTCACTGGCAGGAGTAACGATAACTCTCTTATGATACACAACTAGTGACGTATCGCATCTGGCAGACTGTCACAGCAACAAAATAATGTAAAACGGTGTAAGAAACTGGCAGGAATAACTATGACACTCCTGAGGTAGCGAATGCATCATCACGTAAAGTATGGTTTCAGTAAATTTGAGTACTCACTGCCAGGAGTAACGATAACTCTCTTACGATACACAGCTAGTGACGTATGGCTTGTGGCAGACTGGCCACAGTAACAGAATAATGTAAAATGTGGTTAGAAACTGGCAGGAATAACGATGACCCTCCTTAGTTAGCGAATGCAGCGTCACCAAGAGTATTACACCAGTAAATTCCAGTAGTCACTGGCAGGAGTAACGATAACTCTCTTACGATACACAATTAGTGACGTATCGCTCCTTGCAGACTGGCCACCGTAAAAAAATAAATAAAATATGGAAAGAAACTGGCAGGAATAACTATGACTTTCCTGAGGTAGCCAATGCCACGTCACCAAGAGTATTACAATACCAAATTTGAGTGGTCACTGGCAGGAGTAACGATAACTCTCATCATAATACAAAACTGGTGACGTATCGCTTCTTGCAGACTGGCCACAATAACAAATAATGTGAAACTGGGTGAGCAACCCTGACCAGTAACTATGACTCTCTTAAGGTAGCCAATGCCTCGTCACCACGGTTATTGTATGAGTAATCTCGAGTAAAACCTGGCAGGAGTAACGATTAAGCTCTTAAGATACACTACTAGTGACATAACACTTCTGACAGGCTGGCCACAGTAACAAAATGATGTCAAATGGAGTAAGTAACTTGCAGGAATTGCTATGACCATCCTCAGGTAGCCAATGCCTCGATACCAAAAGTATTGCATCAGTAAATTCGAGTACTCACTGGCAGGAGTAACGATAACTCTCTTATGATACACAACTAGTGACGTATCGCATCTGGCAGACTGTCACAGCAACAAAATAATGTAAAACGGTGTAAGAAACTGGCAGGAATAACTATGACACTCCTGAGGTAGCGAATGCATCATCACCTAAAGTATGGTATCAGTAAATTTGAGTACTCACTGCCAGGAGTAACGATAACTCTCTTACGATACACAGCTAGTGACGTATGGCTTGTGGCAGACTGGCCACAGTAACAGAATAATGTAAAATGTGGTTAGAAACTGGCAGGAATAACGATGACCCTCCTTAGTTAGCGAATGCAGCGTCACCAAGAGTATTACACCAGTAAATTCGAGTAGTCACTGGCAGGAGTAACGATAACTCTCTTACGATACACAATTAGTGACGTATCGCTCCTTGCAGACTGGCCACCGTAAAAAAATAAATAAAATATGGTAAGAAACTGGCAGGAATAACTATGACTTTCCTGAGGTTCCAATGCCACGTCACCAAGAGTATTACAATACCAAATTTGAGTGGTCACTGGCAGGAGTAACGATAACTCTCATCATAATACAAAACTGGTGATGTATCGCTTCTTGCAGACTGGCCACAATAACAAATAATGTGAAACTGGGTGAGCAACCCTGACCAGTAACTATGACTCTCTTACGGTAGCCAATGCCTCGTCACCACGGTTATTGTATGAGTAATCTCGAGTAAAACCTGGCAGGAGTAACGATTAAGCTCTTAAGATACACAACTAGTGACATAACACTTCTGACAGGCTGGCCACAGTAACAAAATGATGTCAAATGGAGTAAGTAACTTGCAGGAATTGCTATGACCATCCTCAGGTAGCCAATGCCTCGATACCAAAAGTATTGCATCAGTAAATTCGAGTACTCACTGGCAGGAGTAACGATAACTCTCTTATGATACACAACTAGTGACGTATCGCATCTGGCAGACTGTCACAGCAACAAAATAATGTAAAACGGTGTAAGAAACTGGCAGGAATAACTATGACACTCCTGAGGTAGCGAATGCATCATCACGTAAAGTATGGTATCAGTAAATTTGAGTACTCACTGCCAGGAGTAACGATAACTCTCTTACGATACACAGCTAGTGACGTATGGCTTGTGGCAGACTGGCCACAGTAACAGAATAATGTAAAATGTGGTTAGAAACTGGCAGGAATAACGATGACCCTCCTTAGTTAGTGAATGCAGCGTCACCAAGAGTATTACACCAGTAAATTCGAGTAGTTACTGGCAGGAGTAACGTTAACTCTCTTACGATACACTATTAGTGACGTATCGCTCCTTGCAGACTGGCCACCGTAAAAAATAAATAAAATATGGTAAGAAACTGGCAGGAATAACTATGACTTTCCTGAGGTAGCCAATGCCACGTCACCAAGAGTATTACAATACCAAATTTGAGTGGTCACTGGCAGGAGAAACGATAACTCTCATCATAATACAAAACTGGTGATGTATCGCTTCTTGCAGACTGGCCACAATAACAAATAATGTGAAACTGGGTGAGCAACCCTGACCAGTAACTATGACTCTCTTACGGTAGCCAATGCCTCGTCACCACGGTTATTGTATGAGTAATCTCGAGTAAAACCTGGCAGGAGTAACGATTAAGCTCATAAGATACACAACTAGTGACATAACACTTCTGACAGGCTGGCCACAGTAACAAAATGATGTCAAATGGAGTAAGTAACTTGCAGGAATTGCTATGACCATCCTCAGGTAGCCAATGCCTCGATACCAAAAGTATTGCATCAGTAAATTCGAGTACTCACTGGCAGGAGTAACGATAACTCTCTTACGATACACAGCTAGTGACGTATGGCTTGTGGCAGACTGGCCACAGTAACAGAATAATGTAAAATGTGGTTAGAAACTGGCAGGAATAACGATGACCCTCCTTAGTTAGCGAATGCAGCGTCACCAAGAGTATTACACCAGTAAATTCGAGTAGTCACTGGCAGGAGTAACGATAACTCTCTTACGATACACAATTAGTGACGTATCGCTCCTTGCAGTCTGGCCACCGTAAAAAAATAAATAAAATATTGTAAGAAACTGGCAGGAATAACTATGACTTTCCTGAGGTAGCCAATGCCACGTCACCAAGAGTATTACAATAACAAATTTAAGTGGTCACTGGCAGGAGTAACGATAACTCTCATCATAATACAAAACTGGTGACGTATCGCTTCTTGCAGACTGGCCACAATAACAAATAATGTGAAACTGGGTGAGCAACCCTGACCAGTAACTATGACTCTCTTAAGGTCGCCAATGCCACGTCACCACGGTTATTGTATGAGTAATCTCGAGTAAAACCTGGCAGGAGTAACGATTAAGCTCTTAAGATACACAACTAGTGACATAACACTTCTGACAGGCTGGCCACAGTAACAAAATGATGTCAAATGGAGTAAGTAACTTGCAGGAATTGCTATGACCATCCTCAGGTAGCCAATGCCTCGATACCAAAAGTATTGCATCAGTAAATTCGAGTACTCACTGTTAGGAGTAACGATAACTCTCTTATGATACACAACTAGTGACGTATCGCATCTGGCAGACTGTCACAGCAACAAAATAATGTAAAACGGTGTAAGAAACTGGCAGGAATAACTATGACACTCCTGAGGTAGCGAATGCATCATCACGTAAAGTATGGTATCAGTAAATTTGAGTACTCACTGCCAGGAGTAACGATAACTCTCTTACGATACACAGCTAGTGACGTATGGCTTGTGGCAGACTGGCCACAGTATCAGAATAATGTAAAATGTGGTTAGAAACTGGCAGGAATAACGATGACCCTCCTTAGTTAGCGAATGCAGCGTCACCAAGAGTATTACACCAGTAAATTCGAGTAGTCACTGGCAGGAGTAACGATAACTCTCTTACGATACACAATTAGTGACGTATCGCTCCTTGCAGACTGGCCACCGTAAAAAAATAAATAAAATATGGTAAGAAACTGGCAGGAATAACTATGACTTTCCTGAGGTAGCCAATGCCACGTCACCAAGAGTATTACAATACCAAATTTGAGTGGTCACTGGCAGGAGTAACGATAACTCTCATCATAATACAAAACTGGTGACGTATCGCTTCTTGCAGACTGGCCACAATAACAAATAATGTGAAACTGGGTGAGCAACCCTGACCAGTAACTATGACTCTCTTAAGGTAGCCAATGCCTCGTCACCACGGTTATTGTATGAGTAATCTCGAGTAAAACCTGGCAGGAGTAGCGATTAAGCTCTTAAGATACACAACTAGTGACATAACACTTCTGACAGGCTGGCCACAGTAACAAAATGATGTCAAATGGAGTAAGTAACTTGCAGGAATTGCTATGACCATCCTCAGGTAGCCAATGCCTCGATAGCAAAAGTATTGCATCAGTAAATTCGAGTACTCACTGGCAGGAGTAACGATAACTCTCTTATGATACACAACTAGTGACGTATCGCATCTGGCAGACTGTCACAGCAACAAAATAATGTAAAACGGTGTAAGAAACTGGCAGGAATAACTATGACACTCCTGAGGTAGCGAATGCATCATCACGTAAAGTATGGTTTCAGTAAATTTGAGTACTCACTGCCAGGAGTAACGATAACTCTCTTACGATACACAGCTAGTGACGTATGGCTTGTGGCAGACTGGCCACAGTAACAGAATAATGTAAAATGTGGTTAGAAACTGGCAGGAATAACGATGACCCTCCTTAGTTAGCGAATGCAGCGTCACCAAGAGTATTACACCAGTAAATTCCAGTAGTCACTGGCAGGAGTAACGATAACTCTCTTACGATACACAATTAGTGACGTATCGCTCCTTGCAGACTGGCCACCGTAAAAAAATAAATAAAATATGGAAAGAAACTGGCAGGAATAACTATGACTTTCCTGAGGTAGCCAATGCCACGTCACCAAGAGTATTACAATACCAAATTTGAGTGGTCACTGGCAGGAGTAACGATAACTCTCATCATAATACAAAACTGGTGACGTATCGCTTCTTGCAGACTGGCCACAATAACAAATAATGTGAAACTGGGTGAGCAACCCTGACCAGTAACTATGACTCTCTTAAGGTAGCCAATGCCTCGTCACCACGGTTATTGTATGAGTAATCTCGAGTAAAACCTGGCAGGAGTAACGATTAAGCTCTTAAGATACACTACTAGTGACATAACACTTCTGACAGGCTGGCCACAGTAACAAAATGATGTCAAATGGAGTAAGTAACTTGCAGGAATTGCTATGACCATCCTCAGGTAGCCAATGCCTCGATACCAAAAGTATTGCATCAGTAAATTCGAGTACTCACTGGCAGGAGTAACGATAACTCTCTTATGATACACAACTAGTGACGTATCGCATCTGGCAGACTGTCACAGCAACAAAATAATGTAAAACGGTGTAAGAAACTGGCAGGAATAACTATGACACTCCTGAGGTAGCGAATGCATCATCACCTAAAGTATGGTATCAGTAAATTTGAGTACTCACTGCCAGGAGTAACGATAACTCTCTTACGATACACAGCTAGTGACGTATGGCTTGTGGCAGACTGGCCACAGTAACAGAATAATGTAAAATGTGGTTAGAAACTGGCAGGAATAACGATGACCCTCCTTAGTTAGCGAATGCAGCGTCACCAAGAGTATTACACCAGTAAATTCGAGTAGTCACTGGCAGGAGTAACGATAACTCTCTTACGATACACAATTAGTGACGTATCGCTCCTTGCAGACTGGCCACCGTAAAAAAATAAATAAAATATGGTAAGAAACTGGCAGGAATAACTATGACTTTCCTGAGGTTCCAATGCCACGTCACCAAGAGTATTACAATACCAAATTTGAGTGGTCACTGGCAGGAGTAACGATAACTCTCATCATAATACAAAACTGGTGATGTATCGCTTCTTGCAGACTGGCCACAATAACAAATAATGTGAAACTGGGTGAGCAACCCTGACCAGTAACTATGACTCTCTTACGGTAGCCAATGCCTCGTCACCACGGTTATTGTATGAGTAATCTCGAGTAAAACCTGGCAGGAGTAACGATTAAGCTCTTAAGATACACAACTAGTGACATAACACTTCTGACAGGCTGGCCACAGTAACAAAATGATGTCAAATGGAGTAAGTAACTTGCAGGAATTGCTATGACCATCCTCAGGTAGCCAATGCCTCGATACCAAAAGTATTGCATCAGTAAATTCGAGTACTCACTGGCAGGAGTAACGATAACTCTCTTATGATACACAACTAGTGACGTATCGCATCTGGCAGACTGTCACAGCAACAAAATAATGTAAAACGGTGTAAGAAACTGGCAGGAATAACTATGACACTCCTGAGGTAGCGAATGCATCATCACGTAAAGTATGGTATCAGTAAATTTGAGTACTCACTGCCAGGAGTAACGATAACTCTCTTACGATACACAGCTAGTGACGTATGGCTTGTGGCAGACTGGCCACAGTAACAGAATAATGTAAAATGTGGTTAGAAACTGGCAGGAATAACGATGACCCTCCTTAGTTAGTGAATGCAGCGTCACCAAGAGTATTACACCAGTAAATTCGAGTAGTTACTGGCAGGAGTAACGTTAACTCTCTTACGATACACTATTAGTGACGTATCGCTCCTTGCAGACTGGCCACCGTAAAAAATAAATAAAATATGGTAAGAAACTGGCAGGAATAACTATGACTTTCCTGAGGTAGCCAATGCCACGTCACCAAGAGTATTACAATACCAAATTTGAGTGGTCACTGGCAGGAGAAACGATAACTCTCATCATAATACAAAACTGGTGATGTATCGCTTCTTGCAGACTGGCCACAATAACAAATAATGTGAAACTGGGTGAGCAACCCTGACCAGTAACTATGACTCTCTTACGGTAGCCAATGCCTCGTCACCACGGTTATTGTATGAGTAATCTCGAGTAAAACCTGGCAGGAGTAACGATTAAGCTCATAAGATACACAACTAGTGACATAACACTTCTGACAGGCTGGCCACAGTAACAAAATGATGTCAAATGGAGTAAGTAACTTGCAGGAATTGCTATGACCATCCTCAGGTAGCCAATGCCTCGATACCAAAAGTATTGCATCAGTAAATTCGAGTACTCACTGGCAGGAGTAACGATAACTCTCTTACGATACACAGCTAGTGACGTATGGCTTGTGGCAGACTGGCCACAGTAACAGAATAATGTAAAATGTGGTTAGAAACTGGCAGGAATAACGATGACCCTCCTTAGTTAGCGAATGCAGCGTCACCAAGAGTATTACACCAGTAAATTCGAGTAGTCACTGGCAGGAGTAACGATAACTCTCTTACGATACACAATTAGTGACGTATCGCTCCTTGCAGACTGGCCACCGTAAAAAAATAAATAAAATATGGTAAGAAACTGGCAGGAATAACTATGACTTTCCTGAGGTTCCAATGCCACGTCACCAAGAGTATTACAATACCAAATTTGAGTGGTCACTGGCAGGAGTAACGATAACTCTCATCATAATACAAAACTGGTGATGTATCGCTTCTTGCAGACTGGCCACAATAACAAATAATGTGAAACTGGGTGAGCAACCCTGACCAGTAACTATGACTCTCTTACGGTAGCCAATGCCTCGTCACCACGGTTATTGTATGAGTAATCTCGAGTAAAACCTGGCAGGAGTAACGATTAAGCTCTTAAGATACACAACTAGTGACATAACACTTCTGACAGGCTGGCCACAATAACAAAATGATGTCAAATGGAGTAAGTAACTTGCAGGAATTGCTATGACCATCCTCAGGTAGCCAATGCCTCGATACCAAAAGTATTGCATCAGTAAATTCGAGTACTCACTGGCAGGAGTAACGATAACTCTCTTATGATACACAACTAGTGACGTATCGCATCTGGCAGACTGTCACAGCAACAAAATAATGTAAAACGGTGTAAGAAACTGGCAGGAATAACTATGACACTCCTGAGGTAGCGAATGCATCATCACGTAAAGTATGGTATCAGTAAATTTGAGTACTCACTGCCAGGAGTAACGATAACTCTCTTACGATACACAGCTAGTGACGTATGGCTTGTGGCAGACTGGCCACAGTAACAGAATAATGTAAAATGTGGTTAGAAACTGGCAGGAATAACGATGACCCTCCTTAGTTAGTGAATGCAGCGTCACCAAGAGTATTACACCAGTAAATTCGAGTAGTTACTGGCAGGAGTAACGTTAACTCTCTTACGATACACAATTAGTGACGTATCGCTCCTTGCAGACTGGCCACCGTAAAAAATAAATAAAATATGGTAAGAAACTGGCAGGAATAACTATGACTTTCCTGAGGTAGCCAATGCCACGTCACCAAGAGTATTACAATACCAAATTTGAGTGGTCACTGGCAGGAGAAACGATAACTCTCATCATAATACAAAACTGGTGACGTATCGCTTCTTGCAGACTGGCCACAATAACAAATAATGTGAAACTGGGTGAGCAACCCTGACCAGTAACTATGACTCTCTTAAGGTAGCCAATGCCTCGTCACCACGGTTATTGTATGAGTAATCTCGAGTAAAACCTGGCAGGAGTAGCGATTAAGCTCTTAAGATACACAACTAGTGACATAACACTTCTGACAGGCTGGCCACAGTAACAAAATGATGTCAAATGGAGTAAGTAACTTGCAGGAATTGCTATGACCATCCTCAGGTAGCCAATGCCTCGATAGCAAAAGTATTGCATCAGTAAATTCGAGTACTCACTGGCAGGAATAACGATAACTCTCTTATGATACACAACTAGTGACGTATCGCATCTGGCAGACTGTCACAGCAACAAAATAATGTAAAACGGTGTAAGAAACTGGCAGGAATAACTATGACACTCCTGAGGTAGCGAATGCATCATCACGTAAAGTATGGTATCAGTAAATTTTAGTACTCACTGCCAGGAGTAACGATAACTCTCTTACGATACACAGCTAGTGACGTATGGCTTGTGGCAGACTGGCCACAGTAACAGAATAATGTAAAATGTGGTTAGAAACTGGCAGGAATAACGATGACCCTCCTTAGTTAGCGAATGCAGCGTCACCAAGAGTATTACACCAGTAAATTCCAGTAGTCACTGGCAGGAGTAACGATAACTCTCTTACGATACACAATTAGTGACGTATCGCCCCTTGCAGACTGGCCACCGTAAAAAAATAAATAAAATATGGAAAAAAACTGGCAGGAATAACTATGACTTTCCTGAGGTAGCCAATGCCACGTCACCAAGAGTATTACAATACCAAATTTGAGTGGTCACTGGCAGGAGTAACGATAACTCTCATCATAATACAAAACTGGTGATGTATCGCTTCTTGCAGACTGGCCACAATAACAAATAATGTGAAACTGGGTGAGCAACCCTGACCAGTAACTATGACTCTCTTACGGTAGCCAATGCCTCGTCACCACGGTTATTGTATGAGTAATCTCGAGTAAAACCTGGCAGGAGTAACGATTAAGCTCTTAAGATACACAACTAGTGACATAACACTTCTGACAGGCTGGCCACAGTAACAAAATGATGTCAAATGGAGTAAGTAACTTGCAGGAATTGCTATGACCATCCTCAGGTAGCCAATGCCTCGATACCAAAAGTATTGCATCAGTAAATTCGAGTACTCACTGGCAGGAGTAACGATAACTCTCTTACGATACACAGCTAGTGACGTATGGCTTGTGGCAGACTGGCCACAGTAACAGAATAATGTAAAATGTGGTTAGAAACTGGCAGGAATAACGATGACCCTCCTTAGTTAGCGAATGCAGCGTCACCAAGAGTATTACACCAGTAAATTCGAGTAGTCACTGGCAGGAGTAACGATAACTCTCTTACGATACACAATTAGTGACGTATCGCTCCTTGCAGACTGGCCACCGTAAAAAAATAAATAAAATATGGTAAGAAACTGGCAGGAATAACTATGACTTTCCTGAGGTAGCCAATGCCACGTCACCAAGAGTATTACAATACCAAATTTGAGTGGTCACTGGCAGGAGTAACGATAACTCTCATCATAATACAAAACTGGTGACGTATCGCTTCTTGCAGACTGGCCACAATAACAAATAATGTGAAACTGGGTGAGCAACCCTGACCAGTAACTATGACTCTCTTAAGGTAGCCTATGCCTCGTCACCACGGTTATTGTATGAGTAATCTCGAGTAAAACCTGGCAGGAGTAACGATTAAGCTCTTAAGATACACAACTAGTGACATAACACTTCTGACAGGCTGGCCACAGTAACAAAATGATGTCAAATGGAGTAAGTAACTTGCAGGAATTGCTATGACCATCCTCAGGTAGCCAATGCCTCGATAGCAAAAGTATTGCATCAGTAAATTCGAGTACTCACTGGCAGGAGTAACGATAACTCTCTTATGATACACAACTAGTGACGTATCGCATCTGGCAGACTGTCACAGCAACAAAATAATGTAAAACGGTGTAAGAAACTGGCAGGAATAACTATGACACTCCTGAGGTAGCGATTGCATCATCACGTAAAATATGGTATCAGTAAATTTGAGTGCTTACTGCCAGGAGTAACGATAACTCTCTTACGATACACAGCTAGTGACGTATGGCTTGTGGCAGACTGGCCACAGTAACAGAATAATGTAAAATGTGGTTAGAAACTGGCAGGAATAACGATGACCCTCCTTAGTTAGCGAATGCAGCGTCACCAAGAGTATTACACCAGTAAATTCGAGTAGTCACTGGCAGGAGTAACGATAACTCTCTCACGATACACAATTAGTGACGTATCGCTCCTTGCAGACTGGCCACCGTAAAAAAATAAATAAAACATGGTAAGAAACTGGCAGGAATAACTATGACTTTCCTGAGGTTCCAATGCCACGTCACCAAGAGTATTACAATACCAAATTTGAGTGGTCCCTGGCAGGAGTAACGATAACTCTCATCATAATACAAAACTGGTGATGTATCGCTTCTTGCAGACTGGCCACAATAACAAATAATGTGAAACTGGGTGAGTAACCCTGACCAGTAACTATGACTCTCTTACGGTAGCCAATGCCTCGTCACCACGGTTATTGTATGAGTAATCTCGAGTAAAACCTGGCAGGAGTAACGATTAAGCTCTTAAGATACACAACTAGTGACATAACACTTCTGACAGGCTGGCCACAGTAACAAAATGATGTCAAATGGAGTAAGTAACTTGCAGGAATTGCTATGACCATCCTCAGGTAGCCAATGCCTCGATACCAAAAGTATTGCATCAGTAAATTCGAGTACTCACTGGCAGGAGTAACGATAACTCTCTTATGATACACAACTAGTGACGTATCGCATCTGGCAGACTGTCACAGCAACAAAATAATGTAAAACGGTGTAAGAAACTGGCAGGAATAACTATGACACTCCTGAGGTAGCGAATGCATCATCACCTAAAGTATGGTATCAGTAAATTTGAGTACTCACTGCCAGGAGTAACGATAACTCTCTTACGATACACAGCTAGTGACGTATGGCTTGTGGCAGACTGGCCACAGTAACAGAATAATGTAAAATGTGGTTAGAAACTGGCAGGAATAACGATGACCCTCCTTAGTTAGCGAATGCAGCGTCACCAAGAGTATTACACCAGTAAATTCGAGTAGTCACTGGCAGGAGTAACGATAACTCTCTTACGATACACAATTAGTGACGTATCGCTCCTTGCAGACTGGCCACCGTAAAAAAATAAATAAAATATGGTAAGAAACTGGCAGGAATAACTATGACTTTCCTGAGGTTCCAATGCCACGTCACCAAGAGTATTACAATACCAAATTTGAGTGGTCACTGGCAGGAGTAACGATAACTCTCATCATAATACAAAACTGGTGATGTATCGCTTCTTGCAGACTGGCCACAATAACAAATAATGTGAAACTGGGTGAGCAACCCTGACCAGTAACTATGACTCTCTTACGGTAGCCAATGCCTCGTCACCACGGTTATTGTATGAGTAATCTCGAGTAAAACCTGGCAGGAGTAACGATTAAGCTCTTAAGATACACAACTAGTGACATAACACTTCTGACAGGCTGGCCACAGTAACAAAATGATGTCAAATGGAGTAAGTAACTTGCAGGAATTGCTATGACCATCCTCAGGTAGCCAATGCCTCGATACCAAAAGTATTGCATCAGTAAATTCGAGTACTCACTGGCAGGAGTAACGATAACTCTCTTACGATACACAGCTAGTGACGTATGGCTTGTGGCAGACTGGCCACAGTAACAGAATAATGTAAAATGTGGTTAGAAACTGGCAGGAATAACGATGACCCTCCTTAGTTAGCGAATGCAGCGTCACCAAGAGTATTACACCAGTAAATTCGAGTAGTCACTGGCAGGAGTAACGATAACTCTCTTACGATACACAATTAGTGACGTATCGCTCCTTGCAGACTGGCCACCGTAAAAAAATAAATAAAATATGGTAAGAAACTGGCAGGAATAACTATGACTTTCCTGAGGTAGCCAATGCCACGTCACCAAGAGTATTACAATACCAAATTTGAGTGGTCACTGGCAGGAGAAACGATAACTCTCATCATAATACAAAACTGGTGACGTATCGCTTCTTGCAGACTGGCCACAATAACAAATAATGTGAAACTGGGTGAGCAACCCTGACCAGTAACTATGACTCTCTTAAGGTAGCCAATGCCTCGTCACCACGGTTATTGTATGAGTAATCTCGAGTAAAACCTGGCAGGAGTAGCGATTAAGCTCTTAAGATACACAACCAGTGACATAACACTTCTGACAGGCTGGCCACAGTAACAAAATGATGTCAAATGGAGTAAGTAACTTGCAGGAATTGCTATGACCATCCTCAGGTAGCCAATGCCTCGATAGCAAAAGTATTGCATCAGTAAATTCGAGTACTCACTGGCAGGAATAACGATAACTCTCTTATGATACACAACTAGTGACGTATCGCATCTGGCAGACTGTCACAGCAACAAAATAATGTAAAACGGTGTAAGAAACTGGCAGGAATAACTATGACACTCCTGAGGTAGCGAATGCATCATCACGTAAAGTATGGTATCAGTAAATTTTAGTACTCACTGCCAGGAGTAACGATAACTCTCTTACGATACACAGCTAGTGACGTATGGCTTGTGGCAGACTGGCCACAGTAACAGAATAATGTAAAATGTGGTTAGAAACTGGCAGGAATAACGATGACCCTCCTTAGTTAGCGAATGCAGCGTCACCAAGAGTATTACACCAGTAAATTCCAGTAGTCACTGGCAGGAGTAACGATAACTCTCTTACGATACACAATTAGTGACGTATCGCCCCTTGCAGACTGGCCACCGTAAAAAAATAAATAAAATATGGAAAAAAACTGGCAGGAATAACTATGACTTTCCTGAGGTAGCCAATGCCACGTCACCAAGAGTATTACAATACCAAATTTGAGTGGTCACTGGCAGGAGTAACGATAACTCTCATCATAATACAAAACTGGTGATGTATCGCTTCTTGCAGACTGGCCACAATAACAAATAATGTGAAACTGGGTGAGCAACCCTGACCAGTAACTATGACTCTCTTACGGTAGCCAATGCCTCGTCACCACGGTTATTGTATGAGTAATCTCGAGTAAAACCTGGCAGGAGTAACGATTAAGCTCTTAAGATACACAACTAGTGACATAACACTTCTGACAGGCTGGCCACAGTAACAAAATGATGTCAAATGGAGTAAGTAACTTGCAGGAATTGCTATGACCATCCTCAGGTAGCCAATGCCTCGATACCAAAAGTATTGCATCAGTAAATTCGAGTACTCACTGGCAGGAGTAACGATAACTCTCTTACGATACACAGCTAGTGACGTATGGCTTGTGGCAGACTGGCCACAGTAACAGAATAATGTAAAATGTGGTTAGAAACTGGCAGGAATAACGATGACCCTCCTTAGTTAGCGAATGCAGCGTCACCAAGAGTATTACACCAGTAAATTCGAGTAGTCACTGGCAGGAGTAACGATAACTCTCTTACGATACACAATTAGTGACGTATCGCTCCTTGCAGACTGGCCACCGTAAAAAAATAAATAAAATATGGTAAGAAACTGGCAGGAATAACTATGACTTTCCTGAGGTAGCCAATGCCACGTCACCAAGAGTATTACAATACCAAATTTGAGTGGTCACTGGCAGGAGTAACGATAACTCTCATCATAATACAAAACTGGTGACGTATCGCTTCTTGCAGACTGGCCACAATAACAAATAATGTGAAACTGGGTGAGCAACCCTGACCAGTAACTATGACTCTCTTAAGGTAGCCTATGCCTCGTCACCACGGTTATTGTATGAGTAATCTCGAGTAAAACCTGGCAGGAGTAACGATTAAGCTCTTAAGATACACAACTAGTGACATAACACTTCTGACAGGCTGGCCACAGTAACAAAATGATGTCAAATGGAGTAAGTAACTTGCAGGTATTGCTATGACCATCCTCAGGTAGCCAATGCCTCGATAGCAAAAGTATTGCATCAGTAAATTCGAGTACTCACTGGCAGGAGTAACGATAACTCTCTTATGATACACAACTAGTGACGTATCGCATCTGGCAGACTGTCACAGCAACAAAATAATGTAAAACGGTGTAAGAAACTGGCAGGAATAACTATGACACTCCTGAGGTAGCGATTGCATCATCACGTAAAATATGGTATCAGTAAATTTGAGTGCTTACTGCCAGGAGTAACGATAACTCTCTTACGATACACAGCTAGTGACGTATGGCTTGTGGCAGACTGGCCACAGTAACAGAATAATGTAAAATGTGGTTAGAAACTGGCAGGAATAACGATGACCCTCCTTAGTTAGCGAATGCAGCGTCACCAAGAGTATTACACCAGTAAATTCGAGTAGTCACTGGCAGGAGTAACGATAACTCTCTTACGATACACAATTAGTGACGTATCGCTCCTTGCAGACTGGCCACCGTAAAAAAATAAATAAAACATGGTAAGAAACTGGCAGGAATAACTATGACTTTCCTGAGGTTCCAATGCCACGTCACCAAGAGTATTACAATACCAAATTTGAGTGGTCACTGGCAGGAGTAACGATAACTCTCATCATAATACAAAACTGGTGATGTATCGCTTCTTGCAGACTGGCCACAATAACAAATAATGTGAAACTGGGTGAGTAACCCTGACCAGTAACTATGACTCTCTTACGGTAGCCAATGCCTCGTCACCACGGTTATTGTATGAGTAATCTCGAGTAAAACCTGGCAGGAGTAACGATTAAGCTCTTAAGATACACAACTAGTGACATAACACTTCTGACAGGCTGGCCACAGTAACAAAATGATGTCAAATGGAGTAAGTAACTTGCAGGAATTGCTATGACCATCCTCAGGTAGCCAATGCCTCGATACCAAAAGTATTGCATCAGTAAATTCGAGTACTCACTGGCAGGAGTAACGATAACTCTCTTATGATACACAACTAGTGACGTATCGCATCTGGCAGACTGTCACAGCAACAAAATAATGTAAAACGGTGTAAGAAACTGGCAGGAATAACTATGACACTCCTGAGGTAGCGAATGCATCATCACCTAAAGTATGGTATCAGTAAATTTGAGTACTCACTGCCAGGAGTAATGATAACTCTCTTACGATACACAGCTAGTGACGTATGGCTTGTGGCAGACTGGCCACAGTAACAGAATAATGTAAAATGTGGTTAGAAACTGGCAGGAATAACGATGACCCTCCTTAGTTAGCGAATGCAGCGTCACCAAGAGTATTACACCAGTAAATTCGAGTAGTCACTGGCAGGAGTAACGATAACTCTCTTACGATACACAATTAGTGACGTATCGCTCCTTGCAGACTGGCCACCGTAAAAAAATAAATAAAATATGGTAAGAAACTGGCAGGAATAACTATGACTTTCCTGAGGTTCCAATGCCACGTCACCAAGAGTATTACAATACCAAATTTGAGTGGTCACTGGCAGGAGTAACGATAACTCTCATCATAATACAAAACTGGTGATGTATCGCTTCTTGCAGACTGGCCACAATAACAAATAATGTGAAACTGGGTGAGCAACCCTGACCAGTAACTATGACTCTCTTACGGTAGCCAATGCCTCGTCACCACGGTTATTGTATGAGTAATCTCGAGTAAAACCTGGCAGGAGTAACGATTAAGCTCTTAAGATACACAACTAGTGACATAACACTTCTGACAGGCTGGCCACAGTAACAAAATGATGTCAAATGGAGTAAGTAACTTGCAGGAATTGCTATGACCATCCTCAGGTAGCCAATGCCTCGATACCAAAAGTATTGCATCAGTAAATTCGAGTACTCACTGGCAGGAGTAACGATAACTCTCTTACGATACACAGCTAGTGACGTATGGCTTGTGGCAGACTGGCCACAGTAACAGAATAATGTAAAATGTGGTTAGAAACTGGCAGGAATAACGATGACCCTCCTTAGTTAGCGAATGCAGCGTCACCAAGAGTATTACACCAGTAAATTCGAGTAGTCACTGGCAGGAGTAACGATAACTCTCTTACGATACACAATTAGTGACGTATCGCTCCTTGCAGACTGGCCACCGTAAAAAAATAATTAAAATATGGTAAGAAACTGGCAGGAATAACTATGACTTTCCTGAGGTAGCTAATGCCACGTCACCAAGAGTATTACAATACCAAATTTGAGTGGTCACTGGCAGGAGTAACGATAACTCTCATCATAATACAAAACTGGTGACGTATCGCTTCTTGCAGACTGGCCACAATAACAAATAATGTGAAACTGGGTGAGCAACCCTGACCAGTAACTATGACTCTCTTAAGGTAGCCTATGCCTCGTCACCACGGTTATTGTATGAGTAATCTCGAGTAAAACCTGGCAGGAGTAACGATTAAGCTCTTAAGATACACAACTAGTGACATAACACTTCTGACAGGCTGGCCACAGTAACAAAATGATGTCAAATGGAGTAAGTAACTTGCAGGAATTGCTATGACCATCCTCAGGTAGCCAATGCCTCGATAGCAAAAGTATTGCATCAGTAAATTCGAGTACTCACTGGCAGGAGTAACGATAACTCTCTTATGATACACAACTAGTGACGTATCGCATCTGGCAGACTGTCACAGCAACAAAATAATGTAAAACGGTGTAAGAAACTGGCAGGAATAACTATGACACTCCTGAGGTAGCGATTGCATCATCACGTAAAATATGGTATCAGTAAATTTGAGTGCTTACTGCCAGGAGTAACGATAACTCTCTTACGATACACAGCTAGTGACGTATGGCTTGTGGCAGACTGGCCACAGTAACAGAATAATGTAAAATGTGGTTAGAAACTGGCAGGAATAACGATGACCCTCCTTAGTTAGCGAATGCAGCGTCACCAAGAGTATTACACCAGTAAATTCGAGTAGTCACTGGCAGGAGTAACGATAACTCTCTTACGATACACAATTAGTGACGTATCGCTCCTTGCAGACTGGCCACCGTAAAAAAATAAATAAAATATGGTAAGAAACTGGCAGGAATAACTATGACTTTCCTGAGGTTCCAATGCCACGTCACCAAGAGTATTACAATACCAAATTTGAGTGGTCACTGGCAGGAGTAACGATAACTCTCATCATAATACAAAACTGGTGATGTATCGCTTCTTGCAGACTGGCCACAATAACAAATAATGTGAAACTGGGTGAGCAACCCTGACCAGTAACTATGACTCTCTTACGGTAGCCAATGCCTCGTCACCATGGTTATTGTATGAGTAATCTCGAGTAAAACCTGGCAGGAGTAACGATTAAGCTCTTAAGATACACAACTAGTGACATAACACTTCTGACAGGCTGGCCACAGTAACAAAATGATGTCAAATGGAGTAAGTAACTTGCAGGAATTGCTATGACCATCCTCAGGTAGCCAATGCCTCGATACCAAAAGTATTGCATCAGTAAATTCGAGTACTCACTGGCAGGAGTAACGATAACTCTCTTATGATACACAACTAGTGACGTATCGCATCTGGCAGACTGTCACAGCAACAAAATAATGTAAAACGGTGTAAGAAACTGGCAGGAATAAGCATGACACTCCTGTGGTAGCGAATGCATCATCACGTAAAGTATGGTATCAGTAAATTTGAGTACTCACTGCCAGGAGTAACGATAACTCTCTTACGATACACAGCTAGTGACGTATGGCTTGTGGCAGACTGGCCACAGTAACAGAATAATGTAAAATGTGGTTAGAAACTGGCAGGAATAACGATGACCCTCCTTAGTTAGCGAATGCAGCGTCACCAAGAGTATTACACCAGTAAATTCGAGTAGTCACTGGCAGGAGTAACGATAACTCTCTTACGATACACAATTAGTGACGTATCGCTCCTTGCAGACTGGCCACCGTAAAAAAATAAATAAAATATGGTAAGAAACTGGCAGGAATAACTATGACTTTCCTGAGGTAGCCAATGCCACGTCACCAAGAGTATTACAATACCAAATTTGAGTGGTCACTGGCAGGAGTAACGATAACTCTCATCATAATACAAAACTGGTGACGTATCGCTTCTTGCAGACTGGCCACAATAACAAATAATGTGAAACTGGGTGAGCAACCCTGACCAGTAACTATGACTCTCTTAAGGTAGCCTATGCCTCGTCACCACGGTTATTGTATGAGTAATCTCGAGTAAAACCTGGCAGGAGTAACGATTAAGCTCTTAAGATACACAACTAGTGACATAACACTTCTGACAGGCTGGCCACAGTAACAAAATGATGTCAAATGGAGTAAGTAACTTGCAGGAATTGCTATGACCATCCTCAGGTAGCCAATGCCTCGATAGCAAAAGTATTGCATCAGTAAATTCGAGTACTCACTGGCAGGAGTAACGATAACTCTCTTATGATACACAACTAGTGACGTATCGCATCTGGCAGACTGTCACAGCAACAAAATAATGTAAAACGGTGTAAGAAACTGGCAGGAATAACTATGACACTCCTGAGGTAGCGATTGCATCATCACGTAAAATATGGTATCAGTAAATTTGAGTGCTTACTGCCAGGAGTAACGATAACTCTCTTACGATACACAGCTAGTGACGTATGGCTTGTGGCAGACTGGCCACAGTAACAGAATAATGTAAAATGTGGTTAGAAACTGGCAGGAATAACGATGACCCTCCTTAGTTAGCGAATGCAGCGTCACCAAGAGTATTACACCAGTAAATTCGAGTAGTCACTGGCAGGAGTAACGATAACTCTCTTACGATACACAATTAGTGACGTATCGCTCCTTGCAGTCTGGCCACCGTAAAAAAATAAATAAAATATTGTAAGAAACTGGCAGGAATAACTATGACTTTCCTGAGGTAGCCAATGCCACGTCACCAAGAGTATTACAATACCAAATTTGAGTGGTCACTGGCAGGAGTAACGATAACTCTCATCATAATACAAAACTGGTGACGTATCGCTTCTTGCAGACTGGCCACAATAACAAATAATGTGAAACTGGGTGAGCAACCCTGACCAGTAACTATGACTCTCTTAAGGTAGCCAATGCCTCGTCACCACGGTTATTGTATGAGTAATCTCGAGTAAAACCTGGCAGGAGTAACGATTAAGCTCTTAAGATACACAACTAGTGACATAACACTTCTGACAGGCTGGCCACAGTAACAAAATGATGTCAAATGGAGTAAGTAACTTGCAGGAATTGCTATGACCATCCTCAGGTAGCCAATGCCTCGATACCAAAAGTATTGCATCAGTAAATTCGAGTACTCACTGGCAGGAGTAACGATAACTCTCTTATGATACACAACTAGTGACGTATCGCATCTGGCAGACTGTCACAGCAACAAAATAATGTAAAACGGTGTAAGAAACTGGCAGGAATAACTATGACACTCCTGAGGTAGCGAATGCATCATCACGTAAAGTATGGTATCAGTAAATTTGAGTACTCACTGCCAGGAGTAACGATAACTCTCTTAAGATACACAGCTAGTGACGTATGGCTTGTGGCAGACTGGCCACAGTAACAGAATAATGTAAAATGTGGTTAGAAACTGGCAGGAATAACGATGACCCTCCTTAGTTAGCGAATGCAGCGTCACCAAGAGTATTACACCAGTAAATTCGAGTAGTCACTGGCAGGAGTAACGATAACTCTCTTACGATACACAATTAGTGACGTATCGCTCCTTGCAGACTGGCCACCGTAAAAAAATAAATAAAATATGGTAAGAAACTGGCAGGAATAACTATGACTTTCCTGAGGTAGCCAATGCCACGTCACCAAGAGTATTACAATACCAAATTTGAGTGGTCACTGGCAGGAGTAACGATAACTCTCATCATAATACAAAACTGGTCACGTATCGCTTCTTGCAGACTGGCCACAATAACAAATAATGTGAAACTGGGTGAGCAACCCTGACCAGTAACTATGACTCTCTTAACGTAGACAATGCCTCGTCACCACGGTTATTGTATGAGTAATCTCGAGTAAAACCTGGCAGGAGTAACGATTAAGCTCTTAAGATACACAACTAGTGACATAACACTTCTGACAGGCTGGCCACAGTAACAAAATGATGTCAAATGGAGTAAGTAACTTGCAGGAATTGCTATGACCATCCTCAGGTAGCCAATGCCTCGATACCAAAAGTATTGCATCAGTAAATTCGAGTACTCACTGGCAGGAGTAACGATAACTCTCTTATGATACACAACTAGTGACGTATCGCATCTGGCAGACTGTCACAGCAACAAAATAATGTAAAACGGTGTAAGAAACTGGCAGGAATAACTATGACACTCCTGAGGTAGCGAATGCATCATCACGTAAAGTATGGTATCAGTAAATTTGAGTACTCACTGCCAGGAGTAACGATAACTCTCTTACTATACACAGCTAGTGACGTATGGCTTGTGGCAGACTGGCCACAGTAACAGAATAATGTAAAATGTGGTTAGAAACTGGCAGGAATAACGATGACCCTCCTTAGTTAGCGAATGCAGCGTCACCAAGAGTATTACACCAGTAAATTCGAGTAGTCACTGGCAGGAGTAACGATAACTCTCTTACGATACACAATTAGTGACGTATCGCTCCTTGCAGACTGGCCACCGTAAAAAAATAAATAAAATATGGTAAGAAACTGGCAGGAATAACTATGACTTTCCTGAGGTAGCCAATGCCACGTCACCAAGAGTATTACAATACCAAATTTGAGTGGTCACTGGCAGGAGTAACGATAACTCTCATCATAATACAAAACTGGTGACGTATCGCTTCTTGCAGACTGGCCACAATAACAAGTAATGTGAAACTGGGTGAGCAACCCTGACCAGTAACTATGACTCTCTTACGGTAGCCAATGCCTCGTCACCACGGTTATTGTATGAGTAATCTCGAGTAAAACCTGGCAGGAGTAACGATTAAGCTCTTAAGATACACAACTAGTGACATAACACTTCTGACAATCTGGCCACAGTAACAAAATGATGGCAAATGGAGTAAGCAACTTGCAGGAATTGCTATGACCATCCTCAGGTAGCCAATGCCTCGATACCAAAAGTATTGCATCAGTAAATTCGAGTACTCACTGGCAGGAGTAACGATAACTCTCTTATGATACACAACTAGTGACGTATCGCATCTGGCAGACTGTCACAGCAACAAAATAATGTAAAACGGTGTAAGAAACTGGCAGGAATAACTATGACACTCCTGAGGTAGCGAATGCATCATCACGTAAAGTATGGTATCAGTAAATTTGAGTACTCACTGCCAGGAGTAACGATAACTCTCTTACGATACACAGCTAGTGACGTATGGCTTGTGGCAGACTGGCCACAGTAACAGAATAATGTAAAATGTGGTTAGAAACTGGCAGGAATAACGATGACCCTCCTTAGTTAGCGAATGCAGCGTCACCAAGAGTATTACACCAGTAAATTCGAGTAGTCACTGGCAGGAGTAACGATAACTCTCTTACGATACACAATTAGTGACGTATCGCTCCTTGCAGACTGGCCACCGTAAAAAAATAAATAAAATATGGTAAGAAACTGGCAGGAATAACTATGACTTTCCTGAGGTAGCCAATGCCACGTCACCAAGAGTATTACAATACCAAATTTGAGTGGTCACTGGCAGGAGTAACGATAACTCTCATCATAATACAAAACTGGTGACGTATCGCTTCTTGCAGACTGGCCACAATAACAAATAATGTGAAACTGGGTGAGCAACCCTGACCAGTAACTATGACTCTCTTAAGGTTGCCAATGCCTCGTCACCACGGTTATTGTATGAGTAATCTCGAGTAAAACCTGGCAGGAGTAACGATTAAGCTCTTAAGACACACAACTAGTGACATAACACTTCTGACAGGCTGGCCACAGTAACAAAATGATGTCAAATGGAGTAAGTAACTTGCAGGAATTGTTATGACCATCCTCAGGTAGCCAATGCCTCGATACCAAAAGTATTGCATCAGTAAATTCGAGTACTCACTGGCAGGAGT
>NW_026046197.1:7500-10000 GCF_023864275.1 Schistocerca cancellata
GATACAAACCACCAGCGAGAACCGCTGGGGCGACCGAGCAGCAGACGGCGTCGCGGCGCCGAGTGCCGGGCGGCGGCGCATCCTCAACGCACACAGTCCTCAATCGGACCAGCACACTGCAGATGTCCACCGCGCTTCGCACCGGGTCCGCGAGGACCCACTTTGGCTGCACGGCGCCGCGCGCAGGGTGCCCCGGCGCGCAGCTGCGCCGCCTGCCGCGTCCGTCGGCCGGCGCGCCTGCCACTGGGCGCCCCCACCAGCCGGCTGTAGCGCGTGCGCCCACGCACCGCGCGGCCAGCACGCCGGGCGGCCCCCCCTCACCGGCCGGGGACAGTCCCACCCACCCACAGCCGCGTATCGCTTCACACCCAGATTCACATTCACGTTCGTTGGTATGGTGGGGACCGCTTCGTAGCTGTACCGATCGTTGCCCTCACAGATGTACCTCCAGCAAGATCAACCGCACCACAACGGGTTACCAGTTGTTCATTTGCGTAACGTCACCAGTAAACGTACACGTCCATCCCCGTTTGCAAAGTCAACTATTATTGCATGCCTGCCTGTCAGGTGTCAAGACACACTACATTCGCTCACATCCACGCAACAAAATGTGCCCGACTAGAGGGCACGTGGAAGGTGCCCCCGTACATATGCGATCTCCATTGCGCGACCAACTGTCAACCGGCCTCTGTAGCATGTCGCAGATGTGGAACGCGGGGCACCGTGCTATCACATTGTGTGAGAAGAGACTACTACGTCTGCATACACGCGCCACTACATGAACAGACGGCTCATGCTGATCGCCATCCACTGCGTCCATTACTCCCACACGTCTCTATGGCGTACCACACTGCAATGCAGCTGTTATGGGGAGATGACACATAGCTGTGTACACAACATTCTGAGCCGGTTGCGGTTGGACAACAATACATTAATGTAACGTGTCATATGCCAATTACAGAGCAGGGTAAGGCACAACGTGGGTTAGGTTAAGGCACAACGTGGGTTAGGTTAAGGCACAACGTGGGTTAGGTTAAGGCACAACGTGGGTTAGGTTAAGGCACAACGTGGGTTAGGTTAAGGCACAACGTGGGTTAGGTTAAGGCACAACGTGGGTTAGGTTAAGGCACAACGTGGGTTAGGTTAAGGCACAACGTGGGTTAGGTTAAGCCACAACGTGGGTTAGGTTAAGCCACAACGTGGGTTAGGTTAAGCCACAACGTGGGTTAGGTTAAGCCACAACGTGGGTTAGGTTAAGCCACAACGTGGGTTAGGTTAAGCCACAACGTGGGTTAGGTTAAGCCACAACGTGGGTTAGGTTAAGGCACAACGTGGGTTAGGTTAAGGCACAACGTGGGTTAGGTTAAGGCACAACGTGGGTTAGGTTAAGGCACAACGTGGGTTAGGTTAAGGCACAACGTGGGTTAGGTTAAGCCACAACGTGGGTTAGGTTAAGCCACAACGTGGGTTAGGTTAAGCCACAACGTGGGTTAGGTTAAGCCACAACGTGGGTTAGGTTAAGCCACAACGTGGGTTAGGTTAAGCCACAACGTGGGTTAGGTTAAGCCACAACGTGGGTTAGGTTAAGCCACAACGTGGGTTAGGTTAAGCCACAACGTGGGTTAGGTTAAGCCACAACGTGGGTTAGGTTAAGCCACAACGTGGGTTAGGTTAAGCCACAACGTGGGTTAGGTTAAGCCACAACGTGGGTTAGGTTAAGCCACAACGTGGGTTAGGTTAAGCCACAACGTGGGTTAGGTTAAGCCACAACGTGGGTTAGGTTAAGCCACAACGTGGGTTAGGTTAAGGCACAACGTGGGTTAGGTTAAGGCACAACGTGGGTTAGGTTAAGGCACAACATGGGGGTAGATTGCGGTACAAATTGCGTTACATTGCGGTGCAAATTGCGTTACATTGCGGTGCAAATTGCGTTACATTGCGGTGCAAATTGCGTTACATTGCGGTGCAAATTGCGTTACATTGCGGTGCAAATTGAGTTACATTGCGGTGCAAATTGAGTTACATTGCGGTGCAAATTGAGTTACATTGCGGTGCAAATTGAGTTACATTGCGGTGCAAATTGAGTTACATTGCGGTGCAAATTGAGTTACATTGCGGTGCAAATTGAGGTAGGTTAAGGTGCAACACAGGTTAGGTTAAGGTGACATAGGTTAGGTTAAGGTGACATAGGTTAGGTTAAGGTGACATAGGTTAGGTTAAGGTGACATAGGTTAGGTTAAGGTGACATAGGTTAGGTTAAGGTGACATAGGTTAGGTTAAGGTGACATAGGTTAGGTTAAGGTGACATAGGTTAGGTTAAGGTGACATAGGTTAGGTTAAGGTGACATAGGTTAGGTTAAGGTGACATAGGTTAGGTTAAGGTGACATAGGTTAGGTTAAGGTGACATAGGTTAGGTTAAGGTACAAACTGGGTTGTGTTATGGTACACATTGCGTTGTAGTACAGTACACGTTAGGTTTGGGTACGGTACACAATGTGG
>NW_026046197.1:17500-22500 GCF_023864275.1 Schistocerca cancellata
TTTCGGCCTAGGAAGACACGCTGATTCCTTCAGTGTAGCGCGCGTGCGGCCCAGAACATCTAAGGGCATCACAGACCTGTTATTGCTCAATCTCGTGCGGCTAGAAGCCGCCTGTCCCTCTAAGAAGAAAAGTAATCGCTGACAGCACGAAGGATGTCACGCGACTAGTTAGCAGGCTAGAGTCTCGTTCGTTATCGGAATTAACCAGACAAATCGCTCCACCAACTAAGAACGGCCATGCACCACCACCCACCGAATCAAGAAAGAGCTATCAATCTGTCAATCCTTCCGGTGTCCGGGCCTGGTGAGGTTTCCCGTGTTGAGTCAAATTAAGCCGCAGGCTCCACTCCTGGTGGTGCCCTTCCGTCAATTCCTTTAAGTTTCAGCTTTGCAACCATACTTCCCCCGGAACCCAAAAGCTTTGGTTTCCCGGAGGCTGCCCGCCGAGTCATCGGAGGAACTGCGGCGGATCGCTGGCTGGCATCGTTTATGGTTAGAACTAGGGCGGTATCTGATCGCCTTCGAACCTCTAACTTTCGTTCTTGATTAATGAAAACATACTTGGCAAATGCTTTCGCTTCTGTTCGTCTTGCGACGATCCAAGAATTTCACCTCTAACGTCGCAATACGAATGCCCCCGCCTGTCCCTATTAATCATTACCTCGGGTTCCGAAAACCAACAAAATAGAACCGAGGTCCTATTCCATTATTCCATGCACACAGTATTCAGGCGGGCTTGCCTGCTTTAAGCACTCTAATTTGTTCAAAGTAAACGTGCCGGCCCACCCAGACACTCAATAAAGAGCACCTTGGTAGGATTTCAACGGGGTCCGCCTCGGGACGCACGAACACGCACGAGGCGGTCGCACGCCTTCGGCTCGCCCCACCGGCAGGACGTCCCACGATACATGCCAGTTAAACACCGACGGGCGGTGAACCAACAGCGTGGGACACAAATCCAACTACGAGCTTTTTAACCGCAACAACTTTAATATACGCTATTGGAGCTGGAATTACCGCGGCTGCTGGCACCAGACTTGCCCTCCAATAGATACTCGTTAAAGGATTTAAAGTGTACTCATTCCGATTACGGGGCCTCGGATGAGTCCCGTATCGTTATTTTTCGTCACTACCTCCCCGTGCCGGGAGTGGGTAATTTGCGCGCCTGCTGCCTTCCTTGGATGTGGTAGCCGTTTCTCAGGCTCCCTCTCCGGAATCGAACCCTGATTCCCCGTTACCCGTTACAACCATGGTAGGCGCAGAACCTACCATCGACAGTTGATAAGGCAGACATTTGAAAGATGCGTCGCCGGTACGAGGACCGTGCGATCAGCCCAAAGTTATTCAGAGTCACCAAGGCAAACGGACCGGACGAGCCGACCGATTGGTTTTGATCTAATAAAAGCGTCCCTTCCATCTCTGGTCGGGACTCTGTTTGCATGTATTAGCTCTAGAATTACCACAGTTATCCAAGTAACGTGGGTACGATCTAAGGAACCATAACTGATTTAATGAGCCATTCGCGGTTTCACCTTAATGCGGCTTGTACTGAGACATGCATGGCTTAATCTTTGAGACAAGCATATGACTACTGGCAGGATCAACCAGGGAGCTGCGTCAACTAGAGCTGAGCAGCCGGCCGCCCGGGAGTGTGTCCCGGGGGCCCGCGCGAACACGCAAGCGTCCGCTCAATTATTCTGCAAACAGGAGGAGGCTGGGCTCCCCTGCACAATACACCTCGAAACCCTCTCAGGTCCCGGCGGCGCGCAGCGCCGTCCTAAGTACTTGGTCGGGTTCGAGAGAGGCGCAATCGCCCGGAGTTAGGCGAGTAGACGCTTTAGGTGCGACCACCCGTGCTCCCAACTGAGCTTGCCGCTGCCGACAGAGGCCCGGGAGCGTGCTGTCGTGGCATTGCCGGCGGGAGACAACACGCGCCACCTACGGTGACCGGCAGCTCCAACGCCAGCGCCACAGAAGGGCAAAGGCCCCACGTGGGTGCCGAAGCGAACTCTCCCAGCACAGCGCACGTGCCAACACGTCCGCACAACTGCGATACAAACCACCAGCGAGAACCGCTGGGGCGACCGAGCAGCAGACGGCGTCGCGGCGCCGAGTGCCGGGCGGCGGCGCATCCTCAACGCACACAGTCCTCAATCGGACCAGCACACTGCAGATGTCCACCGCGCTTCGCACCGGGTCCGCGAGGACCCACTTTGGCTGCACGGCGCCGCGCGCAGGGTGCCCCGGCGCGCAGCTGCGCCGCCTGCCGCGTCCGTCGGCCGGCGCGCCTGCCACTGGGCGCCCCCACCAGCCGGCTGTAGCGCGTGCGCCCACGCACCGCGCGGCCAGCACGCCGGGCGGCCCCCCCTCACCGGCCGGGGACAGTCCCACCCACCCACAGCCGCGTATCGCTTCACACCCAGATTCACATTCACGTTCGTTGGTATGGTGGGGACCGCTTCGTAGCTGTACCGATCGTTGCCCTCACAGATGTACCTCCAGCAAGATCAACCGCACCACAACGGGTTACCAGTTGTTCATTTGCGTAACGTCACCAGTAAACGTACACGTCCATCCCCGTTTGCAAAGTCAACTATTATTGCATGCCTGCCTGTCAGGTGTCAAGACACACTACATTCGCTCACATCCACGCAACAAAATGTGCCCGACTAGAGGGCACGTGGAAGGTG
Source organism: Schistocerca cancellata (assembly GCF_023864275.1). Classification (NCBI taxonomy): domain Eukaryota; kingdom Metazoa; phylum Arthropoda; class Insecta; order Orthoptera; family Acrididae; genus Schistocerca; species Schistocerca cancellata. Next base: position 20,191 of record NW_026046197.1, read on the forward strand.
CCCCCGTACATATGCGATCTCCATTGCGCGACCAACTGTCAACCGGCCTCTGTAGCATGTCGCAGATGTGGAACGCGGGGCACCGTGCTATCACATTGTGTGAGAAGAGACTACTACGTCTGCATACACGCGCCACTACATGAACAGACGGCTCATGCTGATCGCCATCCACTGCGTCCATTACTCCCACACGTCTCTATGGCGTACCACACTGCAATGCAGCTGTTATGGGGAGATGACACATAGCTGTGTACACAACATTCTGAGCCGGTTGCGGTTGGACAACAATACATTAATGTAACGTGTCATATGCCAATTACAGAGCAGGGTAAGGCACAACGTGGGTTAGGTTAAGGCACAACGTGGGTTAGGTTAAGGCACAACGTGGGTTAGGTTAAGGCACAACGTGGGTTAGGTTAAGGCACAACGTGGGTTAGGTTAAGGCACAACGTGGGTTAGGTTAAGGCACAACGTGGGTTAGGTTAAGGCACAACGTGGGTTAGGTTAAGGCACAACGTGGGTTAGGTTAAGGCACAACGTGGGTTAGGTTAAGCCACAACGTGGGTTAGGTTAAGCCACAACGTGGGTTAGGTTAAGCCACAACGTGGGTTAGGTTAAGCCACAACGTGGGTTAGGTTAAGCCACAACGTGGGTTAGGTTAAGCCACAACGTGGGTTAGGTTAAGCCACAACGTGGGTTAGGTTAAGGCACAACGTGGGTTAGGTTAAGGCACAACGTGGGTTAGGTTAAGGCACAACGTGGGTTAGGTTAAGGCACAACGTGGGTTAGGTTAAGGCACAACGTGGGTTAGGTTAAGCCACAACGTGGGTTAGGTTAAGCCACAACGTGGGTTAGGTTAAGCCACAACGTGGGTTAGGTTAAGCCACAACGTGGGTTAGGTTAAGCCACAACGTGGGTTAGGTTAAGCCACAACGTGGGTTAGGTTAAGCCACAACGTGGGTTAGGTTAAGCCACAACGTGGGTTAGGTTAAGCCACAACGTGGGTTAGGTTAAGCCACAACGTGGGTTAGGTTAAGCCACAACGTGGGTTAGGTTAAGCCACAACGTGGGTTAGGTTAAGCCACAACGTGGGTTAGGTTAAGCCACAACGTGGGTTAGGTTAAGCCACAACGTGGGTTAGGTTAAGCCACAACGTGGGTTAGGTTAAGCCACAACGTGGGTTAGGTTAAGGCACAACGTGGGTTAGGTTAAGGCACAACGTGGGTTAGGTTAAGGCACAACATGGGGGTAGATTGCGGTACAAATTGCGTTACATTGCGGTGCAAATTGCGTTACATTGCGGTGCAAATTGCGTTACATTGCGGTGCAAATTGCGTTACATTGCGGTGCAAATTGCGTTACATTGCGGTGCAAATTGAGTTACATTGCGGTGCAAATTGAGTTACATTGCGGTGCAAATTGAGTTACATTGCGGTGCAAATTGAGTTACATTGCGGTGCAAATTGAGTTACATTGCGGTGCAAATTGAGTTACATTGCGGTGCAAATTGAGGTAGGTTAAGGTGCAACACAGGTTAGGTTAAGGTGACATAGGTTAGGTTAAGGTGACATAGGTTAGGTTAAGGTGACATAGGTTAGGTTAAGGTGACATAGGTTAGGTTAAGGTGACATAGGTTAGGTTAAGGTGACATAGGTTAGGTTAAGGTGACATAGGTTAGGTTAAGGTGACATAGGTTAGGTTAAGGTGACATAGGTTAGGTTAAGGTGACATAGGTTAGGTTAAGGTGACATAGGTTAGGTTAAGGTACAAACTGGGTTGTGTTATGGTACACATTGCGTTGTAGTACAGTACACGTTAGGTTTGGGTACGGTACACAATGTGGTATGGGATGGCGTGTTGTGGGGGGGGGGGGGGGGTGAGGTTCGTTGATATCGACCGTAGGGACGTGGATGCCCGAGGCAGCGTCAGTGTGTCAAAGGAGTTATGTCACGTCGGGATGCGCTTTCCGCCAGTGAGAGGGGGGGGCGAGCCGTGTCTGTGGTTGCGGCAGACCTGTGTGTTTCATTCCTGCCAGTGTGTTTGTGCTGTAAGACGAGGCAGTGTGGTGATGTTGGGTGCACCCCTGTGTAGGACATGTGTGGGTGTTGGTGGCTTATCTGAGCAATTGTGGTTGTCGGACGAGTGGGATATTCTGTTTTATGATTGGACCTCCTGGCCTGGTTATCATAGTCTGGTTGGTGTACTGTGGCGGATAGGATGCACCGGACGTTGGTCCATGCCGGTGCTTAATTATTGTATCTGTGTTTGTTACAGGCAGAGAGTAGTGTGTGATAGAGTGTGTGGGTGATA
>NW_026046198.1:0-5000 GCF_023864275.1 Schistocerca cancellata
GAGGCCGGTTGACAGTTCGTCGCGCAATGGACATCGCATACGTACGGGGGCACCTTCCACGTGCCCTCTAGTCGGGCACATTTTGTTGCGTGGATGTGAGCGGATGTAGTGTGTCTTGACACCTGACAGGCAGGCATGCAATAATAGTTGACTTTGCAAACGGGGATGGACGTGGACGTGTACGTTTACTGGTGACGTTACGCAAATGAACAACTGGTAACCCGTTGTGGTGCGGTTGATCTTGCTGGAGGTACATCTGTGAGGGCAACGATCGGTACAGCTATGACGCGGTTGTGTCAGCGATACCCACCACACCAATGAACGTGAATGTGGATCTGGGTGTGAAGCGATACGCGGCTGTGGGTGGGTGGGACTGTCCCCGGCCGGTGAGGGGGGGGGCCGCCCGGCGTGCTGGCCGCGCGGTGCGTGGGCGCACGCGCTACAGCCGGCTGGTGGGGGCGCCCAGTGGCAGGCGCGCCGGCCGACGGACGCGGCAGGCGGCGCAGCTGCGCGCCGGGGCACCCTGCGCGCGGCGCCGTGCAGCCAAAGTGGGTCCTCGCCGGCCCGGTGCGAAGCGCGGTGGACATCTGCAGTGTGCTGGTCCGATTGAGGACTGTGTGCGTTGAGGATGCGCCGCCGCCCGGCACTCGGCGCCGCGACGCCGTCTGCTGCTCGGTCGCCCCAGCGGTTCTCGCTGGTGGTTTGTATCGCAGTTGTGCAGACGTGTTGGCACGTGCGCTGTGCTGGGAGAGTTCGCTTCGGCACCCACGTGGGGCCTTTGCCCTTCTGTGGCGCTGGCGTTGGAGCTGCCGGTCACCGTAGGTGGCGCGTGTTGTCTCCCGCCGGCAATGCCACGACAGCACGCTCCCGGGCCTCTGTCGGCAGCGGCAAGCTCAGTTGGGAGCACGGGTGGTCGCACCTAAAGCGTCTACTCGCCTAACTCCGGGCGATTGCGCCTCTCTCGAACCCGACCAAGTACTTAGGACGGCGCTGCGCGCCGCCGGGACCTGAGAGGGTTTCGAGGTGTATTGTGCAGGGGAGCTCAGCCTCCTCCTGTTTGCAGAATAATTGAGCGGACGCTTGCGTGTTCGCGCGGGCCCCCCGGGACACACTCCCGGGCGGCCGGCTGCTCAGCTCTAGTTGACGCAGCTCCCTGGTTGATCCTGCCAGTAGTCATATGCTTGTCTCAAAGATTAAGCCATGCATGTCTCAGTACAAGCCGCATTAAGGTGAAACCGCGAATGGCTCATTAAATCAGTTATGGTTCCTTAGATCGTACCCACGTTACTTGGATAACTGTGGTAATTCTAGAGCTAATACATGCAAACAGAGTCCCGACCAGAGATGGAAGGGACGCTTTTATTAGATCAAAACCAATCGGTCGGCTCGTCCGGTCCGTTTGCCTTGGTGACTCTGAATAACTTTGGGCTGATCGCACGGTCCTCGTACCGGCGACGCATCTTTCAAATGTCTGCCTTATCAACTGTCGATGGTAGGTTCTGCGCCTACCATGGTTGTAACGGGTAACGGGGAATCAGGGTTCGATTCCGGAGAGGGAGCCTGAGAAACGGCTACCACATCCAAGGAAGGCAGCAGGCGCGCAAATTACCCACTCCCGGCACGGGGAGGTAGTGACGAAAAATAACGATACGGGACTCATCCGAGGCCCCGTAATCGGAATGAGTACACTTTAAATCCTTTAACGAGTATCTATTGGAGGGCAAGTCTGGTGCCAGCAGCCGCGGTAATTCCAGCTCCAATAGCGTATATTAAAGTTGTTGCGGTTAAAAAGCTCGTAGTTGGATTTGTGTCCCACGCTGTTGGTTCACCGCCCGTCGGTGTTTAACTGGCATGTATCGTGGGACGTCCTGCCGGTGGGGCGAGCCGAAGGCGTGCGACCGCCTCGTGCGTGTTCGTGCGTCCCGAGGCGGACCCCGTTGAAATCCTACCAAGGTGCTCTTTATTGAGTGTCTGGGTGGGCCGGCACGTTTACTTTGAACAAATTAGAGTGCTTAAAGCAGGCAAGCCCGCCTGAATACTGTGTGCATGGAATAATGGAATAGGACCTCGGTTCTATTTTGTTGGTTTTCGGAACCCGAGGTAATGATTAATAGGGACAGGCGGGGGCATTCGTATTGCGACGTTAGAGGTGAAATTCTTGGATCGTCGCAAGACGAACAGAAGCGAAAGCATTTGCCAAGTATGTTTTCATTAATCAAGAACGAAAGTTAGAGGTTCGAAGGCGATCAGATACCGCCCTAGTTCTAACCATAAACGATGCCAGCCAGCGATCCGCCGCAGTTCCTCCGATGACTCGGCGCGGGCAGCCTCCGGGAAACCAAAGCTTTTGGGTTCCGGGGGAAGTATGGTTGCAAAGCTGAAACTTAAAGGAATTGACGGAAGGGCACCACCAGGAGTGGAGCCTGCGGCTTAATTTGACTCAACACGGGAAACCTCACCAGGCCCGGACACCGGAAGGATTGACAGATTGATAGCTCTTTCTTGATTCGGTGGGTGGTGGTGCATGGCCGTTCTTAGTTGGTGGAGCGATTTGTCTGGTTAATTCCGATAACGAACGAGACTCTAGCCTGCTAACTAGTCGCGTGACATCCTTCGTGCTGTCAGCGATTACTTTTCTTCTTAGAGGGACAGGCGGCTTCTAGCCGCACGAGATTGAGCAATAACAGGTCTGTGATGCCCTTAGATGTTCTGGGCCGCACGCGCGCTACACTGAAGGAATCAGCGTGTCTTCCTAGGCCGAAAGGTCGGGGTAACCCGCTGAACCTCCTTCGTGCTAGGGATTGGGGCTTGCAATTGTTCCCCATGAACGAGGAATTCCCAGTAAGCGCGAGTCATAAGCTCGCGTTGATTACGTCCCTGCCCTTTGTACACACCGCCCGTCGCTACTACCGATTGAATGATTTAGTGAGGTCTTCGGACTGGTACGCGGCATCGACTCTGTCGTTGCCGATGCTACCGGAAAGATGACCAAACTTGATCATTTAGAGGAAGTAAAAGTCGTAACAAGGTTTCCGTAGGTGAACCTGCGGAAGGATCATTACCGACTAGACTGCATGTCTTTCGATGTGCGTGTCGTGTCGCGCAACACGCTACCTGTACGGCAGCAGCCGTGCGCCGCGTGCGGAACCACGCGTGCCTCTCAAAACTAACTGAAAAATGTTGTGTGGTACGAGCGCTGAAGCTCTGGAGCGGCTGGCCTGCGGCACCTGGCGCCTGGCGCCGGTTTTGAATGACTTTCGCCCGAGTGCCTGTCCGCTCCGGTGTGGAGCCGTACGAACGCCCATCGGCCGTGAGGCCGTTGGACACAGAACGCTGGAACAGGGGCCGTCAAACGCCTCAGTCCCGCCTATGCAACTGTTTTGAAAGAGACAGTGGAAACTAACAGAAAAGATCACCCAGGACGGTGGATCACTCGGCTCGTGGGTCGATGAAGAACGCAGCAAATTGCGCGTCGACATGTGAACTGCAGGACACATGAACATCGACGTTTCGAACGCACATTGCGGTCCATGGATTCCGTTCCCGGGCCACGTCTGGCTGAGGGTCGGCTACGTATACTGAAGCGCGCGGCGTTTGTCCCGCTTCGGAGACCTGGGAGTGTCGTGGCCGCCTGTGGGGCCGGCCGCGTCTCCTCAAACGTGCGATGCGCGCCCGTCGCCTGGCGGTTCGCATACCGGTACTTTCTCGGTAGCGTGCACAGCCGGCTGGCGGTGTGGCGTGCGACACCTCGTACAACGACCTCAGAGCAGGCGAGACTACCCGCTGAATTTAAGCATATTACTAAGCGGAGAAAAGAAACTAACAAGGATTCCCCCAGTAGCGGCGAGCGAACAGGGAAGAGTCCAGCACCGAACCCCGCAGGCTGCCGCCTGTCGTGGCATGTGGTGTTTGGGAGGGTCCACTACCCCGACGCCTCGCGCCGAGCCCAAGTCCAACTTGAATGAGGCCACGGCCCGTAGAGGGTGCCAGGCCCGTAGCGGCCGGTGCGAGCGTCGGCGGGACCTCTCCTTCGAGTCGGGTTGCTTGAGAGTGCAGCTCCAAGTGGGTGGTAAACTCCATCTGAGACTAAATATGACCACGAGACCGATAGCGAACAAGTACCGTGAGGGAAAGTTGAAAAGAACTTTGAAGAGAGAGTTCAAAAGTACGTGAAACCGTTCTGGGGTAAACGTGAGAAGTCCGAAAGGTCGAACGGGTGAGATTCACGCCCATCCGGCCACTGGCTCCCGCCCTCGGCAGATGGGGCCGGCCGCCCGCGCGGAGCAATCCGCGGCGGGGTCGTGTCCGGTTGCCTTTCCACTCGCCGCGGGGTGGGGCCGTTCCGGTGTGCGGTGGGCCGCACTTCTCCCCTAGTAGGACGTCGCGACCCGCTGGGTGCCGGCCTACGGCCCGGGTGCGCAGCCTGTCCTTCCGCGGGCCTCGGTTCGCGTCTGTTGGGCAGAGCCCCGGTGTCCTGGCTGGCTGCTCGGCGGTATATCTGGAGGAGTCGATTCGCCCCTTTGGGCGCTCGGGCTCCCGGCAAGCGCGCGCGGTTCTTCCCGGATGACGGACCTACCTGGCCCGGCCCCGGACCCGCGCCGCTGTTGGCTCGGGATGCTCTCGGGCGGAATAATCGCTCCCGTCAGCGGCGCTTCAGCTTTGGACAATTTCACGACCCGTCTTGAAACACGGACCAAGGAGTCTAACATGTGCGCGAGTCATTGGGCTGTACGAAACCTAAAGGCGTAATGAAAGTGAAGGTCTCGCCTTGCGCGGGCCGAGGGAGGATGGGGCTTCCCCGCCCTTCACGGGGCGGCGGCCTCCGCACTCCCGGGGCGTCTCGTCCTCATTGCGAGGTGAGGCGCACCTAGAGCGTACACGTTGGGACCCGAAAGATGGTGAACTATGCCTGGCCAGGACGAAGTCAGGGGAAACCCTGATGGAGGTCCGTAGCGATTCTGACGTGCAAATCGATCGTCGGAGCTGGGTATAGGGGCGAA
>NW_026046198.1:10000-12500 GCF_023864275.1 Schistocerca cancellata
ATGATAACCAGGCCACGAGGTCCAATCATAAAACAGAATATCCCACTCGTCCGACAACCACAATTGCTCAGATAAGCCACCAACACCCACACATGTCCCACACAGGGGTGCACCCAACATCACCACACTGCCTCGTCTTACAGAACAAACACACTGGCAGGAATGAAACACACAGGTCTGCCGCAACCTCGGACACGGCGCGCCCCCTCTCACTACCGAAAAGCGCATCCCAACGTGACATACCTCCTTTGACACACTGACGCTGCCTCGGGCATCCACTTCCTACGGTCAATATGAACGAACCTCGCCCCGCCCCCCCCCCCCCCCACCAACACGCCATCCCATACCACAATGTGTACCGTACCCAAACCTAACGTGTACTGTACTACAACGCAATGTGTACCAAAACACAACCCAGTTTGTACCTTAACCTAACCTATGTCACCTTAACCTAACCTATGTCACCTTAACCTAACCTATGTCACCTTAACCTAACCTATGTCACCTTAACCTAACCTATGTCACCTTAACCTAACCTATGTCACCTTAACCTAACCTATGTCACCTTAACCTAACCCATCTTGCACCTTAACCTAACCTATGTCGCCTTAACCTAACCTCTGTTGCACCTTAACCTAACCTGTGTTGCACCTTAACCTAACCTGTGTTGCACCTTAACCTAACCTGTGTTGCACCTTAACCTAACGCAATTTGCACCGCAATGTAACGCAATTTGCACCGCAATGTAATGCAATTTGTACCGCAATCTACCCCAAGTTGTACCGCAATCTACCCCAAGTTGTACCGCAATCTACCCCAAGTTGTACCGCAATCTACCCCAAGTTGTACCGCAATCTACCCCAAGTTGTACCGCAATCTACCCCAAGTTGTACCGCAATCTACCCCAAGTTGTACCGCAATCTACCCCAAGTTGTACCGCAATCTACCCCAAGTTGTACCGCAATCTACCCCAAGTTGTACCGCAATCTACCCCAAGTTGTACCGCAATCTACCCCAAGTTGTGCCGCAATCTACCCCAAGTTGTGCCGCAATCTACCCCAAGTTGTGCCGCAATCTACCCCAAGTTGTGCCGCAATCTACCCCAAGTTGTGCCGCAATCTACCCCAAGTTGTGCCGCAATCTACCCCACGTTGTGCCTTAACCTAACCCACGTTGTGCCTTAACCTAACCCACGTTGTGCCTTAACATAACCCACGTTGTGCCTTAACATAACCCACGTTGTGCCTTAACCTAACCCACGTTGTGCCTTAACCTGCTCTGTAAATGGCATATGACACGTTACATTAATGTATTGTTGTCCAACCGCAACCCGCTCAGAATGTTGTGTACACAGCTACGTGTCATCTCCCCATAACAGCTGTATTGCAGTGTGGTACGCCATAGAGACGTGTGGGAGTAATGGACGCAGTGGATGGCGATCAGCATGAGCCGTCTGTTCATGTAGTGGCGCGTGTATGCAGACATAGTAGTCTCTTCTCACACAATGTGATAGCACGGTGTCCCGCGTTCCACATCTGCGACATGCTACAGAGGCCGGTTGACAGTTCGTCGCGCAATGGACATCGCATACGTACGGGGGCACCTTCCACGTGCCCTCTAGTCGGGCACATTTTGTTGCGTGGATGTGAGCGGATGTAGTGTGTCTTGACACCTGACAGGCAGGCATGCAATAATAGTTGACTTTGCAAACGGGGATGGACGTGGACGTGTACGTTTACTGGTGACGTTACGCAAATGAACAACTGGTAACCCGTTGTGGTGCGGTTGATCTTGCTGGAGGTACATCTGTGAGGGCAACGATCGGTACAGCTATGACGCGGTTGTGTCAGCGATACCCACCACACCAATGAACGTGAATGTGGATCTGGGTGTGAAGCGATACGCGGCTGTGGGTGGGTGGGACTGTCCCCGGCCGGTGAGGGGGGGGCCGCCCGGCGTGCTGGCCGCGCGGTGCGTGGGCGCACGCGCTACAGCCGGCTGGTGGGGGCGCCCAGTGGCAGGCGCGCCGGCCGACGGACGCGGCAGGCGGCGCAGCTGCGCGCCGGGGCACCCTGCGCGCGGCGCCGTGCAGCCAAAGTGGGTCCTCGCCGGCCCGGTGCGAAGCGCGGTGGACATCTGCAGTGTGCTGGTCCGATTGAGGACTGTGTGCGTTGAGGATGCGCCGCCGCCCGGCACTCGGCGCCGCGACGCCGTCTGCTGCTCGGTCGCCCCAGCGGTTCTCGCTGGTGGTTTGTATCGCAGTTGTGCAGACGTGTTGGCACGTGCGCTGTGCTGGGAGAGTTCGCTTCGGCACCCACGTGGGGCCTTTGCCCTTCTGTGGCGCTGGCGTTGGAGCTGCCGGTCACCGTAGGTGGCGCGTGTTGTCTCCCGCCGGCAATGCCACGACAGCACGCTCCCGGGCCTCTGTCGGCAGCGGCAAGCTCAGTTGGGAGCACGGGTGGTCGCACCTAAAGCGTCTACTCGCCTAACTCCGGGCGAT
>NW_026046198.1:22500-24967 GCF_023864275.1 Schistocerca cancellata
AGTTGTACCGCAATCTACCCCAAGTTGTACCGCAATCTACCCCAAGTTGTACCGCAATCTACCCCAAGTTGTGCCGCAATCTACCCCAAGTTGTGCCGCAATCTACCCCAAGTTGTGCCGCAATCTACCCCAAGTTGTGCCGCAATCTACCCCAAGTTGTGCCGCAATCTACCCCAAGTTGTGCCGCAATCTACCCCACGTTGTGCCTTAACCTAACCCACGTTGTGCCTTAACCTAACCCACGTTGTGCCTTAACATAACCCACGTTGTGCCTTAACATAACCCACGTTGTGCCTTAACCTAACCCACGTTGTGCCTTAACCTGCTCTGTAAATGGCATATGACACGTTACATTAATGTATTGTTGTCCAACCGCAACCCGCTCAGAATGTTGTGTACACAGCTACGTGTCATCTCCCCATAACAGCTGTATTGCAGTGTGGTACGCCATAGAGACGTGTGGGAGTAATGGACGCAGTGGATGGCGATCAGCATGAGCCGTCTGTTCATGTAGTGGCGCGTGTATGCAGACATAGTAGTCTCTTCTCACACAATGTGATAGCACGGTGTCCCGCGTTCCACATCTGCGACATGCTACAGAGGCCGGTTGACAGTTCGTCGCGCAATGGACATCGCATACGTACGGGGGCACCTTCCACGTGCCCTCTAGTCGGGCACATTTTGTTGCGTGGATGTGAGCGGATGTAGTGTGTCTTGACACCTGACAGGCAGGCATGCAATAATAGTTGACTTTGCAAACGGGGATGGACGTGGACGTGTACGTTTACTGGTGACGTTACGCAAATGAACAACTGGTAACCCGTTGTGGTGCGGTTGATCTTGCTGGAGGTACATCTGTGAGGGCAACGATCGGTACAGCTATGACGCGGTTGTGTCAGCGATACCCACCACACCAATGAACGTGAATGTGGATCTGGGTGTGAAGCGATACGCGGCTGTGGGTGGGTGGGACTGTCCCCGGCCGGTGAGGGGGGGGGCCGCCCGGCGTGCTGGCCGCGCGGTGCGTGGGCGCACGCGCTACAGCCGGCTGGTGGGGGCGCCCAGTGGCAGGCGCGCCGGCCGACGGACGCGGCAGGCGGCGCAGCTGCGCGCCGGGGCACCCTGCGCGCGGCGCCGTGCAGCCAAAGTGGGTCCTCGCCGGCCCGGTGCGAAGCGCGGTGGACATCTGCAGTGTGCTGGTCCGATTGAGGACTGTGTGCGTTGAGGATGCGCCGCCGCCCGGCACTCGGCGCCGCGACGCCGTCTGCTGCTCGGTCGCCCCAGCGGTTCTCGCTGGTGGTTTGTATCGCAGTTGTGCAGACGTGTTGGCACGTGCGCTGTGCTGGGAGAGTTCGCTTCGGCACCCACGTGGGGCCTTTGCCCTTCTGTGGCGCTGGCGTTGGAGCTGCCGGTCACCGTAGGTGGCGCGTGTTGTCTCCCGCCGGCAATGCCACGACAGCACGCTCCCGGGCCTCTGTCGGCAGCGGCAAGCTCAGTTGGGAGCACGGGTGGTCGCACCTAAAGCGTCTACTCGCCTAACTCCGGGCGATTGCGCCTCTCTCGAACCCGACCAAGTACTTAGGACGGCGCTGCGCGCCGCCGGGACCTGAGAGGGTTTCGAGGTGTATTGTGCAGGGGAGCTCAGCCTCCTCCTGTTTGCAGAATAATTGAGCGGACGCTTGCGTGTTCGCGCGGGCCCCCGGGACACACTCCCGGGCGGCCGGCTGCTCAGCTCTAGTTGACGCAGCTCCCTGGTTGATCCTGCCAGTAGTCATATGCTTGTCTCAAAGATTAAGCCATGCATGTCTCAGTACAAGCCGCATTAAGGTGAAACCGCGAATGGCTCATTAAATCAGTTATGGTTCCTTAGATCGTACCCACGTTACTTGGATAACTGTGGTAATTCTAGAGCTAATACATGCAAACAGAGTCCCGACCAGAGATGGAAGGGACGCTTTTATTAGATCAAAACCAATCGGTCGGCTCGTCCGGTCCGTTTGCCTTGGTGACTCTGAATAACTTTGGGCTGATCGCACGGTCCTCGTACCGGCGACGCATCTTTCAAATGTCTGCCTTATCAACTGTCGATGGTAGGTTCTGCGCCTACCATGGTTGTAACGGGTAACGGGGAATCAGGGTTCGATTCCGGAGAGGGAGCCTGAGAAACGGCTACCACATCCAAGGAAGGCAGCAGGCGCGCAAATTACCCACTCCCGGCACGGGGAGGTAGTGACGAAAAATAACGATACGGGACTCATCCGAGGCCCCGTAATCGGAATGAGTACACTTTAAATCCTTTAACGAGTATCTATTGGAGGGCAAGTCTGGTGCCAGCAGCCGCGGTAATTCCAGCTCCAATAGCGTATATTAAAGTTGTTGCGGTTAAAAAGCTCGTAGTTGGATTTGTGTCCCACGCTGTTGGTTCACCGCCCGTCGGTGTTTAACTGGCATGTATCGTGGGACGTCC
>NW_026046199.1:0-24967 GCF_023864275.1 Schistocerca cancellata
CGAAACTGCAATAATTAACTCAGTTTGAAGGAGAATGTGCTAACCAAGTTTGCCAGGAAGTCTTTGAAAACGACAAAACACTACGAATCGGGCGGTATGCTCCGAAATACGTTAGCGCCTATCGTTCTGCAGCGGCGTGCAGCTCCAAATTCGATTTGTAATCATAAATTTATTCTTTTGTCGTCTCGCCTCCTCCCGCAGACGTTTCTCGCGCTTGTGCTGTCATATGGACCGCGACCCGAGCGGCAGCGAGCGGCAGTCGAGCAAAGTCGGGACAAGTCGGGACGGGAGGGGGGGACAGGCGCGAATGCAAATGCACCGCGCAAATTACGCAAATATCTGGAAGCGCGGCGTGTGTCAGCCAGGTGAGAAAGCCTCCGTCGGTCCAGCAGGACACTGCCACACCCCGCGGCCACACGCACCAAACGAATGACAGGCGGTGCACCGAGCAGCTGTGTTGTGCGCCGCACCTACGCTCGGCAGTCTCCTATGAGACGCCGAGCCGAGCGCGCACTCCGCGCCACCTTCGAGGTGGAAGGACGTGCTTTGCGTCAAATGTGCCACGGAAAGCGGCGATTGCGTGTGTTGCGAGAAGAGGCGAATGCCTCTTGTGTGGTGCGGCTACAGTATAAGGACGCCAACGGCCATACCATGTTGAATACACCGGTTCTCGTCCGATCACCGAAGTTAAGCAACATCGGGCCCGGTTAGTACTTGGATGGGTGACCGCCTGGGAACACCGGGTGCTGTTGGCTCTATCTCATTTTTTCATTTTTACGTCGCTGCACCTGCCAGCCCTCTTTTCATACTAACTTTCAGGTGTTGACAAAGATGCTTCCACAAGCATTTTAAACTACTGTATCAAACGTAGGATACGAAATTACAGTAATGAACTCAGTTTCAGCAAGAATGCGCGGAAGAAGAGTGCTACAACGCCTCGGAAATAACAACACACTACGAATCGACAGATGAGTTTTGAAATACGTCAGGGCCTACTGTTTTGTAGCAGTGCTAAATTCCACAATGTAAATAAACAAAAAAAAAAAAAAAGAAATAAAATCTTCCGTTCTCGTCCGATCACCGATGTGAAGCAACAACGGTAGTACTCGTATGGATGAGCGCCTGGGAACTCTGGCTGCCTTCATTTATCGCTTTTTAGTCGCTACTCTTGCCAGCCCTCTTCCCATACCACCTTTCTGTCGTGACAAAGAGACTTCCTCAAGCATTTTAAACGGCCGTCAGGTACGAAACTGCAATAATTAACTCAGTTTGAAGGAGAATGTGCTAACCAAGTTTGCCAGGAAGTCTTTGAAAACGACAAAACACTACGAATCGGGCGGTATGCTCCGAAATACGTTAGCGCCTATCGTTCTGCAGCGGCGTGCAGCTCCAAATTCGATTTGTAATCATAAATTTATTCTTTTGTCGTCTCGCCTCCTCCCGCAGACGTTTCTCGCGCTTGTGCTGTCATATGGACCGCGACCCGAGCGGCAGCGAGCGGCAGTCGAGCAAAGTCGGGACAAGTCGGGACGGGAGGGGGGGACAGGCGCGAATGCAAATGCACCGCGCAAATTACGCAAATATCTGGAAGCGCGGCGTGTGTCAGCCAGGTGAGAAAGCCTCCGTCGGTCCAGCAGGACACTGCCACACCCCGCGGCCACACGCACCAAACGAATGACAGGCGGTGCACCGAGCAGCTGTGTTGTGCGCCGCACCTACGCTCGGCAGTCTCCTATGAGACGCCGAGCCGAGCGCGCACTCCGCGCCACCTTCGAGGTGGAAGGACGTGCTTTGCGTCAAATGTGCCACGGAAAGCGGCGATTGCGTGTGTTGCGAGAAGAGGCGAATGCCTCTTGTGTGGTGCGGCTACAGTATAAGGACGCCAACGGCCATACCATGTTGAATACACCGGTTCTCGTCCGATCACCGAAGTTAAGCAACATCGGGCCCGGTTAGTACTTGGATGGGTGACCGCCTGGGAACACCGGGTGCTGTTGGCTCTATCTCATTTTTTCATTTTTACGTCGCTGCACCTGCCAGCCCTCTTTTCATACTAACTTTCAGGTGTTGACAAAGATGCTTCCACAAGCATTTTAAACTACTGTATCAAACGTAGGATACGAAATTACAGTAATGAACTCAGTTTCAGCAAGAATGCGCGGAAGAAGAGTGCTACAACGCCTCGGAAATAACAACACACTACGAATCGACAGATGAGTTTTGAAATACTCAGGGCCTACTGTTTTGTAGCAGTGCTAAATTCCACAATGTAAATAAACAAAAAAAAAAAAAAAGAAATAAAATCTTCCGTTCTCGTCCGATCACCGATGTGAAGCAACAACGGTAGTACTCGTATGGATGAGCGCCTGGGAACTCTGGCTGCCTTCATTTATCGCTTTTTAGTCGCTACTCTTGCCAGCCCTCTTCCCATACCACCTTTCTGTCGTGACAAAGAGACTTCCTCAAGCATTTTAAACGGCCGTCAGGTACGAAACTGCAATAATTAACTCAGTTTGAAGGAGAATGTGCTAACCAAGTTTGCCAGGAAGTCTTTGAAAACGACAAAACACTACGAATCGGGCGGTATGCTCCGAAATACGTTAGCGCCTATCGTTCTGCAGCGGCGTGCAGCTCCAAATTCGATTTGTAATCATAAATTTATTCTTTTGTCGTCTCGCCTCCTCCCGCAGACGTTTCTCGCGCTTGTGCTGTCATATGGACCGCGACCCGAGCGGCAGCGAGCGGCAGTCGAGCAAAGTCGGGACAAGTCGGGACGGGAGGGGGGGACAGGCGCGAATGCAAATGCACCGCGCAAATTACGCAAATATCTGGAAGCGCGGCGTGTGTCAGCCAGGTGAGAAAGCCTCCGTCGGTCCAGCAGGACACTGCCACACCCCGCGGCCACACGCACCAAACGAATGACAGGCGGTGCACCGAGCAGCTGTGTTGTGCGCCGCACCTACGCTCGGCAGTCTCCTATGAGACGCCGAGCCGAGCGCGCCACTCCGCGCCACCTTCGAGGTGGAAGGACGTGCTTTGCGTCAAATGTGCCACGGAAAGCGGCGATTGCGTGTGTTGCGAGAAGAGGCGAATGCCTCTTGTGTGGTGCGGCTACAGTATAAGGACGCCAACGGCCATACCATGTTGAATACACCGGTTCTCGTCCGATCACCGAAGTTAAGCAACATCGGGCCCGGTTAGTACTTGGATGGGTGACCGCCTGGGAACACCGGGTGCTGTTGGCTCTATCTCATTTTTTCATTTTTACGTCGCTGCACCTGCCAGCCCTCTTTTCATACTAACTTTCAGGTGTTGACAAAGATGCTTCCACAAGCATTTTAAACTACTGTATCAAACGTAGGATACGAAATTACAGTAATGAACTCAGTTTCAGCAAGAATGCGCGGAAGAAGAGTGCTACAACGCCTCGGAAATAACAACACACTACGAATCGACAGATGAGTTTTGAAATACGTCAGGGCCTACTGTTTTGTAGCAGTGCTAAATTCCACAATGTAAATAAACAAAAAAAAAAAAAAAGAAATAAAATCTTCCGTTCTCGTCCGATCACCGATGTGAAGCAACAACGGTAGTACTCGTATGGATGAGCGCCTGGGAACTCTGGCTGCCTTCATTTATCGCTTTTTAGTCGCTACTCTTGCCAGCCCTCTTCCCATACCACCTTTCTGTCGTGACAAAGAGACTTCCTCAAGCATTTTAAACGGCCGTCAGGTACGAAACTGCAATAATTAACTCAGTTTGAAGGAGAATGTGCTAACCAAGTTTGCCAGGAAGTCTTTGAAAACGACAAAACACTACGAATCGGGCGGTATGCTCCGAAATACGTTAGCGCCTATCGTTCTGCAGCGGCGTGCAGCTCCAAATTCGATTTGTAATCATAAATTTATTCTTTTGTCGTCTCGCCTCCTCCCGCAGACGTTTCTCGCGCTTGTGCTGTCATATGGACCGCGACCCGAGCGGCAGCGAGCGGCAGTCGAGCAAAGTCGGGACAAGTCGGGACGGGAGGGGGGGACAGGCGCGAATGCAAATGCACCGCGCAAATTACGCAAATATCTGGAAGCGCGGCGTGTGTCAGCCAGGTGAGAAAGCCTCCGTCGGTCCAGCAGGACACTGCCCACCCCGCGGCCACACGCACCAAACGAATGACAGGCGGTGCACCGAGCAGCTGTGTTGTGCGCCGCACCTACGCTCGGCAGTCTCCTATGAGACGCCGAGCCGAGCGCGCACTCCGCGCCACCTTCGAGGTGGAAGGACGTGCTTTGCGTCAAATGTGCCACGGAAAGCGGCGATTGCGTGTGTTGCGAGAAGAGGCGAATGCCTCTTGTGTGGTGCGGCTACAGTATAAGGACGCCAACGGCCATACCATGTTGAATACACCGGTTCTCGTCCGATCACCGAAGTTAAGCAACATCGGGCCCGGTTAGTACTTGGATGGGTGACCGCCTGGGAACACCGGGTGCTGTTGGCTCTATCTCATTTTTTCATTTTTACGTCGCTGCACCTGCCAGCCCTCTTTTCATACTAACTTTCAGGTGTTGACAAAGATGCTTCCACAAGCATTTTAAACTACTGTATCAAACGTAGGATACGAAATTACAGTAATGAACTCAGTTTCAGCAAGAATGCGCGGAAGAAGAGTGCTACAACGCCTCGGAAATAACAACACACTACGAATCGACAGATGAGTTTTGAAATACGTCAGGGCCTACTGTTTTGTAGCAGTGCTAAATTCCACAATGTAAATAAACAAAAAAAAAAAAAAAGAAATAAAATCTTCCGTTCTCGTCCGATCACCGATGTGAAGCAACAACGGTAGTACTCGTATGGATGAGCGCCTGGGAACTCTGGCTGCCTTCATTTATCGCTTTTTAGTCGCTACTCTTGCCAGCCCTCTTCCCATACCACCTTTCTGTCGTGACAAAGAGACTTCCTCAAGCATTTTAAACGGCCGTCAGGTACGAAACTGCAATAATTAACTCAGTTTGAAGGAGAATGTGCTAACCAAGTTTGCCAGGAAGTCTTTGAAAACGACAAAACACTACGAATCGGGCGGTATGCTCCGAAATACGTTAGCGCCTATCGTTCTGCAGCGGCGTGCAGCTCCAAATTCGATTTGTAATCATAAATTTATTCTTTTGTCGTCTCGCCTCCTCCCGCAGACGTTTCTCGCGCTTGTGCTGTCATATGGACCGCGACCCGAGCGGCAGCGAGCGGCAGTCGAGCAAAGTCGGGACAAGTCGGGACGGGAGGGGGGGACAGGCGCGAATGCAAATGCACCGCGCAAATTACGCAAATATCTGGAAGCGCGGCGTGTGTCAGCCAGGTGAGAAAGCCTCCGTCGGTCCAGCAGGACACTGCCACACCCCGCGGCCACACGCACCAAACGAATGACAGGCGGTGCACCGAGCAGCTGTGTTGTGCGCCGCACCTACGCTCGGCAGTCTCCTATGAGACGCCGAGCCGAGCGCGCACTCCGCGCCACCTTCGAGGTGGAAGGACGTGCTTTGCGTCAAATGTGCCACGGAAAGCGGCGATTGCGTGTGTTGCGAGAAGAGGCGAATGCCTCTTGTGTGGTGCGGCTACAGTATAAGGACGCCAACGGCCATACCATGTTGAATACACCGGTTCTCGTCCGATCACCGAAGTTAAGCAACATCGGGCCCGGTTAGTACTTGGATGGGTGACCGCCTGGGAACACCGGGTGCTGTTGGCTCTATCTCATTTTTTCATTTTTACGTCGCTGCACCTGCCAGCCCTCTTTTCATACTAACTTTCAGGTGTTGACAAAGATGCTTCCACAAGCATTTTAAACTACTGTATCAAACGTAGGATACGAAATTACAGTAATGAACTCAGTTTCAGCAAGAATGCGCGGAAGAAGAGTGCTACAACGCCTCGGAAATAACAACACACTACGAATCGACAGATGAGTTTTGAAATACGTCAGGGCCTACTGTTTTGTAGCAGTGCTAAATTCCACAATGTAAATAAACAAAAAAAAAAAAAAAGAAATAAAATCTTCCGTTCTCGTCCGATCACCGATGTGAAGCAACAACGGTAGTACTCGTATGGATGAGCGCCTGGGAACTCTGGCTGCCTTCATTTATCGCTTTTTAGTCGCTACTCTTGCCAGCCCTCTTCCCATACCACCTTTCTGTCGTGACAAAGAGACTTCCTCAAGCATTTTAAACGGCCGTCAGGTACGAAACTGCAATAATTAACTCAGTTTGAAGGAGAATGTGCTAACCAAGTTTGCCAGGAAGTCTTTGAAAACGACAAAACACTACGAATCGGGCGGTATGCTCCGAAATACGTTAGCGCCTATCGTTCTGCAGCGGCGTGCAGCTCCAAATTCGATTTGTAATCATAAATTTATTCTTTTGTCGTCTCGCCTCCTCCCGCAGACGTTTCTCGCGCTTGTGCTGTCATATGGACCGCGACCCGAGCGGCAGCGAGCGGCAGTCGAGCAAAGTCGGGACAAGTCGGGACGGGAGGGGGGGACAGGCGCGAATGCAAATGCACCGCGCAAATTACGCAAATATCTGGAAGCGCGGCGTGTGTCAGCCAGGTGAGAAAGCCTCCGTCGGTCCAGCAGGACACTGCCACACCCCGCGGCCACACGCACCAAACGAATGACAGGCGGTGCACCGAGCAGCTGTGTTGTGCGCCGCACCTACGCTCGGCAGTCTCCTATGAGACGCCGAGCCGAGCGCGCACTCCGCGCCACCTTCGAGGTGGAAGGACGTGCTTTGCGTCAAATGTGCCACGGAAAGCGGCGATTGCGTGTGTTGCGAGAAGAGGCGAATGCCTCTTGTGTGGTGCGGCTACAGTATAAGGACGCCAACGGCCATACCATGTTGAATACACCGGTTCTCGTCCGATCACCGAAGTTAAGCAACATCGGGCCCGGTTAGTACTTGGATGGGTGACCGCCTGGGAACACCGGGTGCTGTTGGCTCTATCTCATTTTTTCATTTTTACGTCGCTGCACCTGCCAGCCCTCTTTTCATACTAACTTTCAGGTGTTGACAAAGATGCTTCCACAAGCATTTTAAACTACTGTATCAAACGTAGGATACGAAATTACAGTAATGAACTCAGTTTCAGCAAGAATGCGCGGAAGAAGAGTGCTACAACGCCTCGGAAATAACAACACACTACGAATCGACAGATGAGTTTTGAAATACGTCAGGGCCTACTGTTTTGTAGCAGTGCTAAATTCCACAATGTAAATAAACAAAAAAAAAAAAAAAGAAATAAAATCTTCCGTTCTCGTCCGATCACCGATGTGAAGCAACAACGGTAGTACTCGTATGGATGAGCGCCTGGGAACTCTGGCTGCCTTCATTTATCGCTTTTTAGTCGCTACTCTTGCCAGCCCTCTTCCCATACCACCTTTCTGTCGTGACAAAGAGACTTCCTCAAGCATTTTAAACGGCCGTCAGGTACGAAACTGCAATAATTAACTCAGTTTGAAGGAGAATGTGCTAACCAAGTTTGCCAGGAAGTCTTTGAAAACGACAAAACACTACGAATCGGGCGGTATGCTCCGAAATACGTTAGCGCCTATCGTTCTGCAGCGGCGTGCAGCTCCAAATTCGATTTGTAATCATAAATTTATTCTTTTGTCGTCTCGCCTCCTCCCGCAGACGTTTCTCGCGCTTGTGCTGTCATATGGACCGCGACCCGAGCGGCAGCGAGCGGCAGTCGAGCAAAGTCGGGACAAGTCGGGACGGGAGGGGGGGACAGGCGCGAATGCAAATGCACCGCGCAAATTACGCAAATATCTGGAAGCGCGGCGTGTGTCAGCCAGGTGAGAAAGCCTCCGTCGGTCCAGCAGGACACTGCCACACCCCGCGGCCACACGCACCAAACGAATGACAGGCGGTGCACCGAGCAGCTGTGTTGTGCGCCGCACCTACGCTCGGCAGTCTCCTATGAGACGCCGAGCCGAGCGCGCACTCCGCGCCACCTTCGAGGTGGAAGGACGTGCTTTGCGTCAAATGTGCCACGGAAAGCGGCGATTGCGTGTGTTGCGAGAAGAGGCGAATGCCTCTTGTGTGGTGCGGCTACAGTATAAGGACGCCAACGGCCATACCATGTTGAATACACCGGTTCTCGTCCGATCACCGAAGTTAAGCAACATCGGGCCCGGTTAGTACTTGGATGGGTGACCGCCTGGGAACACCGGGTGCTGTTGGCTCTATCTCATTTTTTCATTTTTACGTCGCTGCACCTGCCAGCCCTCTTTTCATACTAACTTTCAGGTGTTGACAAAGATGCTTCCACAAGCATTTTAAACTACTGTATCACAGTAATGAACTCAGTTTCAGCAAGAATGCGCGGAAGAAGAGTGCTACAACGCCTCGGAAATAACAACACACTACGAATCGACAGATGAGTTTTGAAATACGTCAGGGCCTACTGTTTTGTAGCAGTGCTAAATTCCACAATGTAAATAAACAAAAAAAAAAAAAAAGAAATAAAATCTTCCGTTCTCGTCCGATCACCGATGTGAAGCAACAACGGTAGTACTCGTATGGATGAGCGCCTGGGAACTCTGGCTGCCTTCATTTATCGCTTTTTAGTCGCTACTCTTGCCAGCCCTCTTCCCATACCACCTTTCTGTCGTGACAAAGAGACTTCCTCAAGCATTTTAAACGGCCGTCAGGTACGAAACTGCAATAATTAACTCAGTTTGAAGGAGAATGTGCTAACCAAGTTTGCCAGGAAGTCTTTGAAAACGACAAAACACTACGAATCGGGCGGTATGCTCCGAAATACGTTAGCGCCTATCGTTCTGCAGCGGCGTGCAGCTCCAAATTCGATTTGTAATCATAAATTTATTCTTTTGTCGTCTCGCCTCCTCCCGCAGACGTTTCTCGCGCTTGTGCTGTCATATGGACCGCGACCCGAGCGGCAGCGAGCGGCAGTCGAGCAAAGTCGGGACAAGTCGGGACGGGAGGGGGGGACAGGCGCGAATGCAAATGCACCGCGCAAATTACGCAAATATCTGGAAGCGCGGCGTGTGTCAGCCAGGTGAGAAAGCCTCCGTCGGTCCAGCAGGACACTGCCACACCCCGCGGCCACACGCACCAAACGAATGACAGGCGGTGCACCGAGCAGCTGTGTTGTGCGCCGCACCTACGCTCGGCAGTCTCCTATGAGACGCCGAGCCGAGCGCGCACTCCGCGCCACCTTCGAGGTGGAAGGACGTGCTTTGCGTCAAATGTGCCACGGAAAGCGGCGATTGCGTGTGTTGCGAGAAGAGGCGAATGCCTCTTGTGTGGTGCGGCTACAGTATAAGGACGCCAACGGCCATACCATGTTGAATACACCGGTTCTCGTCCGATCACCGAAGTTAAGCAACATCGGGCCCGGTTAGTACTTGGATGGGTGACCGCCTGGGAACACCGGGTGCTGTTGGCTCTATCTCATTTTTTCATTTTTACGTCGCTGCACCTGCCAGCCCTCTTTTCATACTAACTTTCAGGTGTTGACAAAGATGCTTCCACAAGCATTTTAAACTACTGTATCAAACGTAGGATACGAAATTACAGTAATGAACTCAGTTTCAGCAAGAATGCGCGGAAGAAGAGTGCTACAACGCCTCGGAAATAACAACACACTACGAATCGACAGATGAGTTTTGAAATACGTCAGGGCCTACTGTTTTGTAGCAGTGCTAAATTCCACAATGTAAATAAACAAAAAAAAAAAAAAAGAAATAAAATCTTCCGTTCTCGTCCGATCACCGATGTGAAGCAACAACGGTAGTACTCGTATGGATGAGCGCCTGGGAACTCTGGCTGCCTTCATTTATCGCTTTTTAGTCGCTACTCTTGCCAGCCCTCTTCCCATACCACCTTTCTGTCGTGACAAAGAGACTTCCTCAAGCATTTTAAACGGCCGTCAGGTACGAAACTGCAATAATTAACTCAGTTTGAAGGAGAATGTGCTAACCAAGTTTGCCAGGAAGTCTTTGAAAACGACAAAACACTACGAATCGGGCGGTATGCTCCGAAATACGTTAGCGCCTATCGTTCTGCAGCGGCGTGCAGCTCCAAATTCGATTTGTAATCATAAATTTATTCTTTTGTCGTCTCGCCTCCTCCCGCAGACGTTTCTCGCGCTTGTGCTGTCATATGGACCGCGACCCGAGCGGCAGCGAGCGGCAGTCGAGCAAAGTCGGGACAAGTCGGGACGGGAGGGGGGGACAGGCGCGAATGCAAATGCACCGCGCAAATTACGCAAATATCTGGAAGCGCGGCGTGTGTCAGCCAGGTGAGAAAGCCTCCGTCGGTCCAGCAGGACACTGCCACACCCCGCGGCCACACGCACCAAACGAATGACAGGCGGTGCACCGAGCAGCTGTGTTGTGCGCCGCACCTACGCTCGGCAGTCTCCTATGAGACGCCGAGCCGAGCGCGCACTCCGCGCCACCTTCGAGGTGGAAGGACGTGCTTTGCGTCAAATGTGCCACGGAAAGCGGCGATTGCGTGTGTTGCGAGAAGAGGCGAATGCCTCTTGTGTGGTGCGGCTACAGTATAAGGACGCCAACGGCCATACCATGTTGAATACACCGGTTCTCGTCCGATCACCGAAGTTAAGCAACATCGGGCCCGGTTAGTACTTGGATGGGTGACCGCCTGGGAACACCGGGTGCTGTTGGCTCTATCTCATTTTTTCATTTTTACGTCGCTGCACCTGCCAGCCCTCTTTTCATACTAACTTTCAGGTGTTGACAAAGATGCTTCCACAAGCATTTTAAACTACTGTATCAAACGTAGGATACGAAATTACAGTAATGAACTCAGTTTCAGCAAGAATGCGCGGAAGAAGAGTGCTACAACGCCTCGGAAATAACAACACACTACGAATCGACAGATGAGTTTTGAAATACGTCAGGGCCTACTGTTTTGTAGCAGTGCTAAATTCCACAATGTAAATAAACAAAAAAAAAAAAAAAGAAATAAAATCTTCCGTTCTCGTCCGATCACCGATGTGAAGCAACAACGGTAGTACTCGTATGGATGAGCGCCTGGGAACTCTGGCTGCCTTCATTTATCGCTTTTTAGTCGCTACTCTTGCCAGCCCTCTTCCCATACCACCTTTCTGTCGTGACAAAGAGACTTCCTCAAGCATTTTAAACGGCCGTCAGGTACGAAACTGCAATAATTAACTCAGTTTGAAGGAGAATGTGCTAACCAAGTTTGCCAGGAAGTCTTTGAAAACGACAAAACACTACGAATCGGGCGGTATGCTCCGAAATACGTTAGCGCCTATCGTTCTGCAGCGGCGTGCAGCTCCAAATTCGATTTGTAATCATAAATTTATTCTTTTGTCGTCTCGCCTCCTCCCGCAGACGTTTCTCGCGCTTGTGCTGTCATATGGACCGCGACCCGAGCGGCAGCGAGCGGCAGTCGAGCAAAGTCGGGGACAAGTCGGGACGGGAGGGGGGGACAGGCGCGAATGCAAATGCACCGCGCAAATTACGCAAATATCTGGAAGCGCGGCGTGTGTCAGCCAGGTGAGAAAGCCTCCGTCGGTCCAGCAGGACACTGCCACACCCCGCGGCCACACGCACCAAACGAATGACAGGCGGTGCACCGAGCAGCTGTGTTGTGCGCCGCACCTACGCTCGGCAGTCTCCTATGAGACGCCGAGCCGAGCGCGCACTCCGCGCCACCTTCGAGGTGGAAGGACGTGCTTTGCGTCAAATGTGCCACGGAAAGCGGCGATTGCGTGTGTTGCGAGAAGAGGCGAATGCCTCTTGTGTGGTGCGGCTACAGTATAAGGACGCCAACGGCCATACCATGTTGAATACACCGGTTCTCGTCCGATCACCGAAGTTAAGCAACATCGGGCCCGGTTAGTACTTGGATGGGTGACCGCCTGGGAACACCGGGTGCTGTTGGCTCTATCTCATTTTTTCATTTTTACGTCGCTGCACCTGCCAGCCCTCTTTTCATACTAACTTTCAGGTGTTGACAAAGATGCTTCCACAAGCATTTTAAACTACTGTATCAAACGTAGGATACGAAATTACAGTAATGAACTCAGTTTCAGCAAGAATGCGCGGAAGAAGAGTGCTACAACGCCTCGGAAATAACAACACACTACGAATCGACAGATGAGTTTTGAAATACGTCAGGGCCTACTGTTTTGTAGCAGTGCTAAATTCCACAATGTAAATAAACAAAAAAAAAAAAAAAGAAATAAAATCTTCCGTTCTCGTCCGATCACCGATGTGAAGCAACAACGGTAGTACTCGTATGGATGAGCGCCTGGGAACTCTGGCTGCCTTCATTTATCGCTTTTTAGTCGCTACTCTTGCCAGCCCTCTTCCCATACCACCTTTCTGTCGTGACAAAGAGACTTCCTCAAGCATTTTAAACGGCCGTCAGGTACGAAACTGCAATAATTAACTCAGTTTGAAGGAGAATGTGCTAACCAAGTTTGCCAGGAAGTCTTTGAAAACGACAAAACACTACGAATCGGGCGGTATGCTCCGAAATACGTTAGCGCCTATCGTTCTGCAGCGGCGTGCAGCTCCAAATTCGATTTGTAATCATAAATTTATTCTTTTGTCGTCTCGCCTCCTCCCGCAGACGTTTCTCGCGCTTGTGCTGTCATATGGACCGCGACCCGAGCGGCAGCGAGCGGCAGTCGAGCAAAGTCGGGACAAGTCGGGACGGGAGGGGGGGACAGGCGCGAATGCAAATGCACCGCGCAAATTACGCAAATATCTGGAAGCGCGGCGTGTGTCAGCCAGGTGAGAAAGCCTCCGTCGGTCCAGCAGGACACTGCCACACCCCGCGGCCACACGCACCAAACGAATGACAGGCGGTGCACCGAGCAGCTGTGTTGTGCGCCGCACCTACGCTCGGCAGTCTCCTATGAGACGCCGAGCCGAGCGCGCACTCCGCGCCACCTTCGAGGTGGAAGGACGTGCTTTGCGTCAAATGTGCCACGGAAAGCGGCGATTGCGTGTGTTGCGAGAAGAGGCGAATGCCTCTTGTGTGGTGCGGCTACAGTATAAGGACGCCAACGGCCATACCATGTTGAATACACCGGTTCTCGTCCGATCACCGAAGTTAAGCAACATCGGGCCCGGTTAGTACTTGGATGGGTGACCGCCTGGGAACACCGGGTGCTGTTGGCTCTATCTCATTTTTTCATTTTTACGTCGCTGCACCTGCCAGCCCTCTTTTCATACTAACTTTCAGGTGTTGACAAAGATGCTTCCACAAGCATTTTAAACTACTGTATCAAACGTAGGATACGAAATTACAGTAATGAACTCAGTTTCAGCAAGAATGCGCGGAAGAAGAGTGCTACAACGCCTCGGAAATAACAACACACTACGAATCGACAGATGAGTTTTGAAATACGTCAGGGCCTACTGTTTTGTAGCAGTGCTAAATTCCACAATGTAAATAAACAAAAAAAAAAAAAAAGAAATAAAATCTTCCGTTCTCGTCCGATCACCGATGTGAAGCAACAACGGTAGTACTCGTATGGATGAGCGCCTGGGAACTCTGGCTGCCTTCATTTATCGCTTTTTAGTCGCTACTCTTGCCAGCCCTCTTCCCATACCACCTTTCTGTCGTGACAAAGAGACTTCCTCAAGCATTTTAAACGGCCGTCAGGTACGAAACTGCAATAATTAACTCAGTTTGAAGGAGAATGTGCTAACCAAGTTTGCCAGGAAGTCTTTGAAAACGACAAAACACTACGAATCGGGCGGTATGCTCCGAAATACGTTAGCGCCTATCGTTCTGCAGCGGCGTGCAGCTCCAAATTCGATTTGTAATCATAAATTTATTCTTTTGTCGTCTCGCCTCCTCCCGCAGACGTTTCTCGCGCTTGTGCTGTCATATGGACCGCGACCCGAGCGGCAGCGAGCGGCAGTCGAGCAAAGTCGGGACAAGTCGGGACGGGAGGGGGGGGACAGGCGCGAATGCAAATGCACCGCGCAAATTACGCAAATATCTGGAAGCGCGGCGTGTGTCAGCCAGGTGAGAAAGCCTCCGTCGGTCCAGCAGGACACTGCCACACCCCGCGGCCACACGCACCAAACGAATGACAGGCGGTGCACCGAGCAGCTGTGTTGTGCGCCGCACCTACGCTCGGCAGTCTCCTATGAGACGCCGAGCCGAGCGCGCACTCCGCGCCACCTTCGAGGTGGAAGGACGTGCTTTGCGTCAAATGTGCCACGGAAAGCGGCGATTGCGTGTGTTGCGAGAAGAGGCGAATGCCTCTTGTGTGGTGCGGCTACAGTATAAGGACGCCAACGGCCATACCATGTTGAATACACCGGTTCTCGTCCGATCACCGAAGTTAAGCAACATCGGGCCCGGTTAGTACTTGGATGGGTGACCGCCTGGGAACACCGGGTGCTGTTGGCTCTATCTCATTTTTTCATTTTTACGTCGCTGCACCTGCCAGCCCTCTTTTCATACTAACTTTCAGGTGTTGACAAAGATGCTTCCACAAGCATTTTAAACTACTGTATCAAACGTAGGATACGAAATTACAGTAATGAACTCAGTTTCAGCAAGAATGCGCGGAAGAAGAGTGCTACAACGCCTCGGAAATAACAACACACTACGAATCGACAGATGAGTTTTGAAATACGTCAGGGCCTACTGTTTTGTAGCAGTGCTAAATTCCACAATGTAAATAAACAAAAAAAAAAAAAAAGAAATAAAATCTTCCGTTCTCGTCCGATCACCGATGTGAAGCAACAACGGTAGTACTCGTATGGATGAGCGCCTGGGAACTCTGGCTGCCTTCATTTATCGCTTTTTAGTCGCTACTCTTGCCAGCCCTCTTCCCATACCACCTTTCTGTCGTGACAAAGAGACTTCCTCAAGCATTTTAAACGGCCGTCAGGTACGAAACTGCAATAATTAACTCAGTTTGAAGGAGAATGTGCTAACCAAGTTTGCCAGGAAGTCTTTGAAAACGACAAAACACTACGAATCGGGCGGTATGCTCCGAAATACGTTAGCGCCTATCGTTCTGCAGCGGCGTGCAGCTCCAAATTCGATTTGTAATCATAAATTTATTCTTTTGTCGTCTCGCCTCCTCCCGCAGACGTTTCTCGCGCTTGTGCTGTCATATGGACCGCGACCCGAGCGGCAGCGAGCGGCAGTCGAGCAAAGTCGGGACAAGTCGGGACGGGAGGGGGGGGACAGGCGCGAATGCAAATGCACCGCGCAAATTACGCAAATATCTGGAAGCGCGGCGTGTGTCAGCCAGGTGAGAAAGCCTCCGTCGGTCCAGCAGGACACTGCCACACCCCGCGGCCACACGCACCAAACGAATGACAGGCGGTGCACCGAGCAGCTGTGTTGTGCGCCGCACCTACGCTCGGCAGTCTCCTATGAGACGCCGAGCCGAGCGCGCACTCCGCGCCACCTTCGAGGTGGAAGGACGTGCTTTGCGTCAAATGTGCCACGGAAAGCGGC
Organism: Schistocerca cancellata; assembly: GCF_023864275.1. Lineage (NCBI taxonomy): Eukaryota > Metazoa > Arthropoda > Insecta > Orthoptera > Acrididae > Schistocerca > Schistocerca cancellata. The sequence continues at coordinate 15,498 of NW_026046199.1, forward strand.
GATTGCGTGTGTTGCGAGAAGAGGCGAATGCCTCTTGTGTGGTGCGGCTACAGTATAAGGACGCCAACGGCCATACCATGTTGAATACACCGGTTCTCGTCCGATCACCGAAGTTAAGCAACATCGGGCCCGGTTAGTACTTGGATGGGTGACCGCCTGGGAACACCGGGTGCTGTTGGCTCTATCTCATTTTTTCATTTTTACGTCGCTGCACCTGCCAGCCCTCTTTTCATACTAACTTTCAGGTGTTGACAAAGATGCTTCCACAAGCATTTTAAACTACTGTATCAAACGTAGGATACGAAATTACAGTAATGAACTCAGTTTCAGCAAGAATGCGCGGAAGAAGAGTGCTACAACGCCTCGGAAATAACAACACACTACGAATCGACAGATGAGTTTTGAAATACGTCAGGGCCTACTGTTTTGTAGCAGTGCTAAATTCCACAATGTAAATAAACAAAAAAAAAAAAAAAGAAATAAAATCTTCCGTTCTCGTCCGATCACCGATGTGAAGCAACAACGGTAGTACTCGTATGGATGAGCGCCTGGGAACTCTGGCTGCCTTCATTTATCGCTTTTTAGTCGCTACTCTTGCCAGCCCTCTTCCCATACCACCTTTCTGTCGTGACAAAGAGACTTCCTCAAGCATTTTAAACGGCCGTCAGGTACGAAACTGCAATAATTAACTCAGTTTGAAGGAGAATGTGCTAACCAAGTTTGCCAGGAAGTCTTTGAAAACGACAAAACACTACGAATCGGGCGGTATGCTCCGAAATACGTTAGCGCCTATCGTTCTGCAGCGGCGTGCAGCTCCAAATTCGATTTGTAATCATAAATTTATTCTTTTGTCGTCTCGCCTCCTCCCGCAGACGTTTCTCGCGCTTGTGCTGTCATATGGACCGCGACCCGAGCGGCAGCGAGCGGCAGTCGAGCAAAGTCGGGACAAGTCGGGACGGGAGGGGGGGACAGGCGCGAATGCAAATGCACCGCGCAAATTACGCAAATATCTGGAAGCGCGGCGTGTGTCAGCCAGGTGAGAAAGCCTCCGTCGGTCCAGCAGGACACTGCCACACCCCGCGGCCACACGCACCAAACGAATGACAGGCGGTGCACCGAGCAGCTGTGTTGTGCGCCGCACCTACGCTCGGCAGTCTCCTATGAGACGCCGAGCCGAGCGCGCACTCCGCGCCACCTTCGAGGTGGAAGGACGTGCTTTGCGTCAAATGTGCCACGGAAAGCGGCGATTGCGTGTGTTGCGAGAAGAGGCGAATGCCTCTTGTGTGGTGCGGCTACAGTATAAGGACGCCAACGGCCATACCATGTTGAATACACCGGTTCTCGTCCGATCACCGAAGTTAAGCAACATCGGGCCCGGTTAGTACTTGGATGGGTGACCGCCTGGGAACACCGGGTGCTGTTGGCTCTATCTCATTTTTTCATTTTTACGTCGCTGCACCTGCCAGCCCTCTTTTCATACTAACTTTCAGGTGTTGACAAAGATGCTTCCACAAGCATTTTAAACTACTGTATCAAACGTAGGATACGAAATTACAGTAATGAACTCAGTTTCAGCAAGAATGCGCGGAAGAAGAGTGCTACAACGCCTCGGAAATAACAACACACTACGAATCGACAGATGAGTTTTGAAATACGTCAGGGCCTACTGTTTTGTAGCAGTGCTAAATTCCACAATGTAAATAAACAAAAAAAAAAAAAAAGAAATAAAATCTTCCGTTCTCGTCCGATCACCGATGTGAAGCAACAACGGTAGTACTCGTATGGATGAGCGCCTGGGAACTCTGGCTGCCTTCATTTATCGCTTTTTAGTCGCTACTCTTGCCAGCCCTCTTCCCATACCACCTTTCTGTCGTGACAAAGAGACTTCCTCAAGCATTTTAAACGGCCGTCAGGTACGAAACTGCAATAATTAACTCAGTTTGAAGGAGAATGTGCTAACCAAGTTTGCCAGGAAGTCTTTGAAAACGACAAAACACTACGAATCGGGCGGTATGCTCCGAAATACGTTAGCGCCTATCGTTCTGCAGCGGCGTGCAGCTCCAAATTCGATTTGTAATCATAAATTTATTCTTTTGTCGTCTCGCCTCCTCCCGCAGACGTTTCTCGCGCTTGTGCTGTCATATGGACCGCGACCCGAGCGGCAGCGAGCGGCAGTCGAGCAAAGTCGGGACAAGTCGGGACGGGAGGGGGGGACAGGCGCGAATGCAAATGCACCGCGCAAATTACGCAAATATCTGGAAGCGCGGCGTGTGTCAGCCAGGTGAGAAAGCCTCCGTCGGTCCAGCAGGACACTGCCACACCCCGCGGCCACACGCACCAAACGAATGACAGGCGGTGCACCGAGCAGCTGTGTTGTGCGCCGCACCTACGCTCGGCAGTCTCCTATGAGACGCCGAGCCGAGCGCGCACTCCGCGCCACCTTCGAGGTGGAAGGACGTGCTTTGCGTCAAATGTGCCACGGAAAGCGGCGATTGCGTGTGTTGCGAGAAGAGGCGAATGCCTCTTGTGTGGTGCGGCTACAGTATAAGGACGCCAACGGCCATACCATGTTGAATACACCGGTTCTCGTCCGATCACCGAAGTTAAGCAACATCGGGCCCGGTTAGTACTTGGATGGGTGACCGCCTGGGAACACCGGGTGCTGTTGGCTCTATCTCATTTTTTCATTTTTACGTCGCTGCACCTGCCAGCCCTCTTTTCATACTAACTTTCAGGTGTTGACAAAGATGCTTCCACAAGCATTTTAAACTACTGTATCAAACGTAGGATACGAAATTACAGTAATGAACTCAGTTTCAGCAAGAATGCGCGGAAGAAGAGTGCTACAACGCCTCGGAAATAACAACACACTACGAATCGACAGATGAGTTTTGAAATACGTCAGGGCCTACTGTTTTGTAGCAGTGCTAAATTCCACAATGTAAATAAACAAAAAAAAAAAAAAAGAAATAAAATCTTCCGTTCTCGTCCGATCACCGATGTGAAGCAACAACGGTAGTACTCGTATGGATGAGCGCCTGGGAACTCTGGCTGCCTTCATTTATCGCTTTTTAGTCGCTACTCTTGCCAGCCCTCTTCCCATACCACCTTTCTGTCGTGACAAAGAGACTTCCTCAAGCATTTTAAACGGCCGTCAGGTACGAAACTGCAATAATTAACTCAGTTTGAAGGAGAATGTGCTAACCAAGTTTGCCAGGAAGTCTTTGAAAACGACAAAACACTACGAATCGGGCGGTATGCTCCGAAATACGTTAGCGCCTATCGTTCTGCAGCGGCGTGCAGCTCCAAATTCGATTTGTAATCATAAATTTATTCTTTTGTCGTCTCGCCTCCTCCCGCAGACGTTTCTCGCGCTTGTGCTGTCATATGGACCGCGACCCGAGCGGCAGCGAGCGGCAGTCGAGCAAAGTCGGGACAAGTCGGGACGGGAGGGGGGGACAGGCGCGAATGCAAATGCACCGCGCAAATTACGCAAATATCTGGAAGCGCGGCGTGTGTCAGCCAGGTGAGAAAGCCTCCGTCGGTCCAGCAGGACACTGCCACACCCCGCGGCCACACGCACCAAACGAATGACAGGCGGTGCACCGAGCAGCTGTGTTGTGCGCCGCACCTACGCTCGGCAGTCTCCTATGAGACGCCGAGCCGAGCGCGCACTCCGCGCCACCTTCGAGGTGGAAGGACGTGCTTTGCGTCAAATGTGCCACGGAAAGCGGCGATTGCGTGTGTTGCGAGAAGAGGCGAATGCCTCTTGTGTGGTGCGGCTACAGTATAAGGACGCCAACGGCCATACCATGTTGAATACACCGGTTCTCGTCCGATCACCGAAGTTAAGCAACATCGGGCCGGTTAGTACTTGGATGGGTGACCGCCTGGGAACACCGGGTGCTGTTGGCTCTATCTCATTTTTTCATTTTTACGTCGCTGCACCTGCCAGCCCTCTTTTCATACTAACTTTCAGGTGTTGACAAAGATGCTTCCACAAGCATTTTAAACTACTGTATCAAACGTAGGATACGAAATTACAGTAATGAACTCAGTTTCAGCAAGAATGCGCGGAAGAAGAGTGCTACAACGCCTCGGAAATAACAACACACTACGAATCGACAGATGAGTTTTGAAATACGTCAGGGCCTACTGTTTTGTAGCAGTGCTAAATTCCACAATGTAAATAAACAAAAAAAAAAAAAAAAGAAATAAAATCTTCCGTTCTCGTCCGATCACCGATGTGAAGCAACAACGGTAGTACTCGTATGGATGAGCGCCTGGGAACTCTGGCTGCCTTCATTTATCGCTTTTTAGTCGCTACTCTTGCCAGCCCTCTTCCCATACCACCTTTCTGTCGTGACAAAGAGACTTCCTCAAGCATTTTAAACGGCCGTCAGGTACGAAACTGCAATAATTAACTCAGTTTGAAGGAGAATGTGCTAACCAAGTTTGCCAGGAAGTCTTTGAAAACGACAAAACACTACGAATCGGGCGGTATGCTCCGAAATACGTTAGCGCCTATCGTTCTGCAGCGGCGTGCAGCTCCAAATTCGATTTGTAATCATAAATTTATTCTTTTGTCGTCTCGCCTCCTCCCGCAGACGTTTCTCGCGCTTGTGCTGTCATATGGACCGCGACCCGAGCGGCAGCGAGCGGCAGTCGAGCAAAGTCGGGACAAGTCGGGACGGGAGGGGGGGACAGGCGCGAATGCAAATGCACCGCGCAAATTACGCAAATATCTGGAAGCGCGGCGTGTGTCAGCCAGGTGAGAAAGCCTCCGTCGGTCCAGCAGGACACTGCCACACCCCGCGGCCACACGCACCAAACGAATGACAGGCGGTGCACCGAGCAGCTGTGTTGTGCGCCGCACCTACGCTCGGCAGTCTCCTATGAGACGCCGAGCCGAGCGCGCACTCCGCGCCACCTTCGAGGTGGAAGGACGTGCTTTGCGTCAAATGTGCCACGGAAAGCGGCGATTGCGTGTGTTGCGAGAAGAGGCGAATGCCTCTTGTGTGGTGCGGCTACAGTATAAGGACGCCAACGGCCATACCATGTTGAATACACCGGTTCTCGTCCGATCACCGAAGTTAAGCAACATCGGGCCCGGTTAGTACTTGGATGGGTGACCGCCTGGGAACACCGGGTGCTGTTGGCTCTATCTCATTTTTTCATTTTTACGTCGCTGCACCTGCCAGCCCTCTTTTCATACTAACTTTCAGGTGTTGTCAAAGATGCTTCCACAAGCATTTTAAACTACTGTATCAAACGTAGGATACGAAATTACAGTAATGAACTCAGTTTCAGCAAGAATGCGCGGAAGAAGAGTGCTACAACGCCTCGGAAATAACAACACACTACGAATCGACAGATGAGTTTTGAAATACGTCAGGGCCTACTGTTTTGTAGCAGTGCTAAATTCCACAATGTAAATAAACAAAAAAAAAAAAAAGAAATAAAATCTTCCGTTCTCGTCCGATCACCGATGTGAAGCAACAACGGTAGTACTCGTATGGATGAGCGCCTGGGAACTCTGGCTGCCTTCATTTATCGCTTTTTAGTCGCTACTCTTGCCAGCCCTCTTCCCATACCACCTTTCTGTCGTGACAAAGAGACTTCCTCAAGCATTTTAAACGGCCGTCAGGTACGAAACTGCAATAATTAACTCAGTTTGAAGGAGAATGTGCTAACCAAGTTTGCCAGGAAGTCTTTGAAAACGACAAAACACTACGAATCGGGCGGTATGCTCCGAAATACGTTAGCGCCTATCGTTCTGCAGCGGCGTGCAGCTCCAAATTCGATTTGTAATCATAAATTTATTCTTTTGTCGTCTCGCCTCCTCCCGCAGACGTTTCTCGCGCTTGTGCTGTCATATGGACCGCGACCCGAGCGGCAGCGAGCGGCAGTCGAGCAAAGTCGGGACAAGTCGGGACGGGAGGGGGGGACAGGCGCGAATGCAAATGCACCGCGCAAATTACGCAAATATCTGGAAGCGCGGCGTGTGTCAGCCAGGTGAGAAAGCCTCCGTCGGTCCAGCAGGACACTGCCACACCCCGCGGCCACACGCACCAAACGAATGACAGGCGGTGCACCGAGCAGCTGTGTTGTGCGCCGCACCTACGCTCGGCAGTCTCCTATGAGACGCCGAGCCGAGCGCGCACTCCGCGCCACCTTCGAGGTGGAAGGACGTGCTTTGCGTCAAATGTGCCACGGAAAGCGGCGATTGCGTGTGTTGCGAGAAGAGGCGAATGCCTCTTGTGTGGTGCGGCTACAGTATAAGGACGCCAACGGCCATACCATGTTGAATACACCGGTTCTCGTCCGATCACCGAAGTTAAGCAACATCGGGCCCGGTTAGTACTTGGATGGGTGACCGCCTGGGAACACCGGGTGCTGTTGGCTCTATCTCATTTTTTCATTTTTACGTCGCTGCACCTGCCAGCCCTCTTTTCATACTAACTTTCAGGTGTTGACAAAGATGCTTCCACAAGCATTTTAAACTACTGTATCAAACGTAGGATACGAAATTACAGTAATGAACTCAGTTTCAGCAAGAATGCGCGGAAGAAGAGTGCTACAACGCCTCGGAAATAACAACACACTACGAATCGACAGATGAGTTTTGAAATACGTCAGGGCCTACTGTTTTGTAGCAGTGCTAAATTCCACAATGTAAATAAACAAAAAAAAAAAAAAAGAAATAAAATCTTCCGTTCTCGTCCGATCACCGATGTGAAGCAACAACGGTAGTACTCGTATGGATGAGCGCCTGGGAACTCTGGCTGCCTTCATTTATCGCTTTTTAGTCGCTACTCTTGCCAGCCCTCTTCCCATACCACCTTTCTGTCGTGACAAAGAGACTTCCTCAAGCATTTTAAACGGCCGTCAGGTACGAAACTGCAATAATTAACTCAGTTTGAAGGAGAATGTGCTAACCAAGTTTGCCAGGAAGTCTTTGAAAACGACAAAACACTACGAATCGGGCGGTATGCTCCGAAATACGTTAGCGCCTATCGTTCTGCAGCGGCGTGCAGCTCCAAATTCGATTTGTAATCATAAATTTATTCTTTTGTCGTCTCGCCTCCTCCCGCAGACGTTTCTCGCGCTTGTGCTGTCATATGGACCGCGACCCGAGCGGCAGCGAGCGGCAGTCGAGCAAAGTCGGGACAAGTCGGGACGGGAGGGGGGGACAGGCGCGAATGCAAATGCACCGCGCAAATTACGCAAATATCTGGAAGCGCGGCGTGTGTCAGCCAGGTGAGAAAGCCTCCGTCGGTCCAGCAGGACACTGCCACACCCCGCGGCCACACGCACCAAACGAATGACAGGCGGTGCACCGAGCAGCTGTGTTGTGCGCCGCACCTACGCTCGGCAGTCTCCTATGAGACGCCGAGCCGAGCGCGCACTCCGCGCCACCTTCGAGGTGGAAGGACGTGCTTTGCGTCAAATGTGCCACGGAAAGCGGCGATTGCGTGTGTTGCGAGAAGAGGCGAATGCCTCTTGTGTGGTGCGGCTACAGTATAAGGACGCCAACGGCCATACCATGTTGAATACACCGGTTCTCGTCCGATCACCGAAGTTAAGCAACATCGGGCCCGGTTAGTACTTGGATGGGTGACCGCCTGGGAACACCGGGTGCTGTTGGCTCTATCTCATTTTTTCATTTTTACGTCGCTGCACCTGCCAGCCCTCTTTTCATACTAACTTTCAGGTGTTGACAAAGATGCTTCCACAAGCATTTTAAACTACTGTATCAAACGTAGGATACGAAATTACAGTAATGAACTCAGTTTCAGCAAGAATGCGCGGAAGAAGAGTGCTACAACGCCTCGGAAATAACAACACACTACGAATCGACAGATGAGTTTTGAAATACGTCAGGGCCTACTGTTTTGTAGCAGTGCTAAATTCCACAATGTAAATAAACAAAAAAAAAAAAAAAAGAAATAAAATCTTCCGTTCTCGTCCGATCACCGATGTGAAGCAACAACGGTAGTACTCGTATGGATGAGCGCCTGGGAACTCTGGCTGCCTTCATTTATCGCTTTTTAGTCGCTACTCTTGCCAGCCCTCTTCCCATACCACCTTTCTGTCGTGACAAAGAGACTTCCTCAAGCATTTTAAACGGCCGTCAGGTACGAAACTGCAATAATTAACTCAGTTTGAAGGAGAATGTGCTAACCAAGTTTGCCAGGAAGTCTTTGAAAACGACAAAACACTACGAATCGGGCGGTATGCTCCGAAATACGTTAGCGCCTATCGTTCTGCAGCGGCGTGCAGCTCCAAATTCGATTTGTAATCATAAATTTATTCTTTTGTCGTCTCGCCTCCTCCCGCAGACGTTTCTCGCGCTTGTGCTGTCATATGGACCGCGACCCGAGCGGCAGCGAGCGGCAGTCGAGCAAAGTCGGGACAAGTCGGGACGGGAGGGGGGGACAGGCGCGAATGCAAATGCACCGCGCAAATTACGCAAATATCTGGAAGCGCGGCGTGTGTCAGCCAGGTGAGAAAGCCTCCGTCGGTCCAGCAGGACACTGCCACACCCCGCGGCCACACGCACCAAACGAATGACAGGCGGTGCACCGAGCAGCTGTGTTGTGCGCCGCACCTACGCTCGGCAGTCTCCTATGAGACGCCGAGCCGAGCGCGCACTCCGCGCCACCTTCGAGGTGGAAGGACGTGCTTTGCGTCAAATGTGCCACGGAAAGCGGCGATTGCGTGTGTTGCGAGAAGAGGCGAATGCCTCTTGTGTGGTGCGGCTACAGTATAAGGACGCCAACGGCCATACCATGTTGAATACACCGGTTCTCGTCCGATCACCGAAGTTAAGCAACATCGGGCCCGGTTAGTACTTGGATGGGTGACCGCCTGGGAACACCGGGTGCTGTTGGCTCTATCTCATTTTTTCATTTTTACGTCGCTGCACCTGCCAGCCCTCTTTTCATACTAACTTTCAGGTGTTGACAAAGATGCTTCCACAAGCATTTTAAACTACTGTATCAAACGTAGGATACGAAATTACAGTAATGAACTCAGTTTCAGCAAGAATGCGCGGAAGAAGAGTGCTACAACGCCTCGGAAATAACAACACACTACGAATCGACAGATGAGTTTTGAAATACGTCAGGGCCTACTGTTTTGTAGCAGTGCTAAATTCCACAATGTAAATAAACAAAAAAAAAAAAAAAAGAAATAAAATCTTCCGTTCTCGTCCGATCACCGATGTGAAGCAACAACGGTAGTACTCGTATGGATGAGCGCCTGGGAACTCTGGCTGCCTTCATTTATCGCTTTTTAGTCGCTACTCTTGCCAGCCCTCTTCCCATACCACCTTTCTGTCGTGACAAAGAGACTTCCTCAAGCATTTTAAACGGCCGTCAGGTACGAAACTGCAATAATTAACTCAGTTTGAAGGAGAATGTGCTAACCAAGTTTGCCAGGAAGTCTTTGAAAACGACAAAACACTA
>NW_026046200.1:0-24923 GCF_023864275.1 Schistocerca cancellata
AGGAGCGCGGCGGATCGTCGCTGCAGGCGATCAAGAAGTACATTGCCGCGCACTACAAGCTGGACGCGGAGAAGCTGGCGCCGTTTATCAAGAAGTACCTCAAGTCGGCCGTGGTGGCGGGCGAGCTGGTGCAGACGAAGGGGAAGGGCGCGTCCGGCTCTTTCAAGCTTGCCGGCGCCGGCGGCGGGGCGGCTGAGGGCGGCAAGGCTCGTGCTGGCGGTGCCAAGAAGAAGCGCGCCGCTCCGGCCAGCAAGGAGAAGAAGGGCGCCCGTGCGGCCGGCGCAAAGAAGGCTGGTGGCGTGAAGGCGGCGACTGGTCGGAAGGCGGGCGCCGCCAAGAAGGCGTCTGCGGCGTCGGCCGCTCCCGCCGGTGCGAAGAAGGCGGCTGCTGCCAAGCCGGCCAAGGCCAAGTCGCCGTCGAAGGCGAAGAAGGCCGCCAAGGTTCCGACGAAGAAGCCGAAGGCGCCGCGCCCGAAGAAGGCGACGACGCCGTCTAAGGCGAAGGCTTCGCCCAAGAAGAAGAAGTAGAGAGGAATGGGAAAGGAAGGGTTGGCGGTTGACTCCGTCGTCCGCACCCCCCGTCCCCGTCGTCTAGTGGCGCGCAACAGACGCGCGGCCCAAAACGGCCCTTCTCAGGGCCATCAAAGCACGTCGGGAAGGTTTTGATTGTCGTGTTTGTGTTGCGGTGTGGTTGTGTCGTCTGGCGTTTCTGTATGCCCGTGTGTGGATACTGTTTGCGTGCCGTGGTGGTTGGATTGCGGGGGGGGGGTCGGTGGCGGGTGCGGGCGGCGGTAGCGGTTTTGTCGTTGCGGTTGATTGTCGCCGTTTTTTTTTTTTGGTCGCGGCCGGCCGACGGTTGGTTTTGTGTCATGTTGTTTGAATACTTTGGTTGGCCTGCCTGCCGTCTTCTCGGATGTGTCTTGTCTTGTGTGTGTGTTCTTGCAACGGGGGCGGGGGACGTTGAGATGTGGAAAGGGTCGGTGGCGTTGGACGTGCCTGGCTTTTTGTTTCGTTTTCTTTTCGAAACGAAGCGGCGGCCGGCCGTGTGGTTGACGGCGTCGGCCGATGGGTATTGTGCGCTTTGAGCGCCGCGCCGGGGAGGCATGATGTTGATTGTTGCGCGCGCCAGCAAGCTGGCAGGGGAGAGCGGCTGTGGCGGACGGACGGGAAGTGGAAGTGGTGTTTTGTCTTTGGTTCTGTGGTTGTGGGGCGAGAGGCGACCGACAAAGTTTGCTCGCGACGGAGTGATGTTAGTGGCCCTTAAAAGGGCCGTTTTGTTTGTTGCGTGCGTGGGCGGTGCCCAGCGGCTGGCGCGGTGTTTAGGCGCGCTCGCCGCGGATGCGGCGCGCGAGCTGGATGTCCTTGGGCATGATGGTGACGCGCTTGGCGTGGATTGCGCACAGGTTGGTGTCTTCGAAGAGGCCGACGAGGTAGGCCTCGCTGGCCTCCTGCAGGGCCATGACCGCGGAGCTCTGGAAGCGCAGGTCGGTCTTGAAGTCCTGGGCGATCTCGCGCACTAGGCGCTGGAATGGCAGCTTGCGGATGAGCAGCTCTGTGCTCTTCTGGTAGCGCCTGATTTCTCGCAGGGCGACGGTGCCCGGCCTGTAGCGGTGGGGCTTCTTGACGCCGCCGGTGGCGGGCGCGCTCTTCCTCGCCGCCTTGGTGGCGAGCTGTTTGCGCGGCGCCTTTCCGCCGGTGGACTTGCGGGCCGTTTGCTTTGTGCGGGCCATAGCGGTAGCGGTTAGCGGAGCGGCGTGGAGGCGAGCGAGGTGCTGCGTCGGGTGCTGCCTTGACGACACGGGCGCGCAGCCACCGTGGTGCGCTTATATGCCCTCGGTTGCGCGTGGTGGGGGGAGGGCGGGCCAGAGTCTATATAGGGGGGCTGGCGCGTGCGCCGGGCGCAGACCGTAGCCGACTCGCTAGCGCCGGGTGAGGAGCCAGCCGCTGCAGCAGACGCTTTGCTTGCCTTGAGCTTTTTGAGGATTTAGAAGAGATGACTGGCCGCGGCAAGGGAGGAAAGGGGCTCGGCAAGGGTGGCGCCAAGCGGCACCGCAAGGTGTTGCGCGACAACATCCAGGGCATCACGAAGCCCGCGATCCGCCGCCTGGCTCGCAGGGGCGGCGTGAAGCGCATCTCTGGTCTGATCTACGAGGAGACCCGCGGAGTGCTGAAGGTGTTCCTGGAGAACGTGATCCGCGACGCGGTGACGTACACTGAGCACGCCAAGCGCAAGACTGTGACGGCCATGGACGTGGTGTACGCCCTGAAGAGGCAGGGGCGCACCCTGTACGGTTTCGGCGGTTAGGCGCGTCGCAGCCGGTGTGCTGTGCCGCGTTGGCCTTCCCGCGGCCGTGGGAGAGACGAAAACGGCCCTTTTCAGGGCCACCACACTGTTCGGAAATTGAAAAGTGCGAAAGAGTCTGTGTTGTTGCTGCGTGTGTTGCCTGCCTGCCTTGTTTCTTTCATTCTTCATTTCGTTTGCGTTTGACTGACGTGACGTGACTGGGAGAAAGGAAAGGAAGCGGGTCTTGTGGCTGTGTGTGTGTGTGTGTGTGTGTGTGTGTGTGTGTGTGTGTGTGTGCGTGCGCGCGCGCGCGAGAGAGGGCGTTGTGTGTTTGTTTTGTTTATCGATCGATGGAGACGCCGGGCTGTGTGTTGTTGTTGTTGTTGTTGTTGTTGTTGTGCGAGAGGCGGTGAATATTTGCGTGGTTTTGGCTGTGTGTTTGCGGCGGCGTTGGAGTTGCCGAGGCAAGGCGTGCCCATAGGCGGCCGGATCAGCTGTTTCGTTTGTATGGGGCGCGCGGGAGTGGAGGGCGGTGTGTCGACACGCTCGTTTAACAGTTGGTGATTATTGCTGTCGTTGTCGTTTGGAAGGCGACTGTGCGTGCGTGGAGGTGCTTGAGGCAAACGAAAAACAAAAGAGAAACGTGTGTGTGGCCACACGGGCTGTGGACGACAAGATGGCGGCGGCTCTTCTTGTTGTTCTTCTCTCTTTCCTTTAGTCCTCTACCGTTAGAGGGGGAGTTGGTGGAGGTTATTGTCGCCTGTGGACATTTGCTCCTCTTTTCTGTGTGTTGTTCTTATCTTTGGTAGTGTGCTTTTTCGGACGTTGCTGTTTGTTGAGAGTGATTATGTGTTCTGTTTGTGCTACTGCTGGAGTAGCGACTCGGGTCTTGCACATCTGTCCCTGTGGTGTTCATATTGCCCAAGGGTCAAGACGTAATAGTCATTTTCTGAATTCCGCGCGGTGGCGTAGAACGCTTGTGCCAGGGCGCGGAATCGTGTTGTGGGTGGTTGTAGGCAGGTCTGCCGCGGGGACGTGTAAGGCCCGTCGTAGAGCGCTCTGCTTTGGACCCTTCTGTAGGCGATGCATCGTCGACCTGGCTGCATAGCCCCTATAGAGGGCGCGCATATTTCCAGTATCGCTACCCCTGTTGCGGGGTCGAGGGAACAGGGGTACAGGATCTGCATCCTGGCGTGAGCGTTTGTGCCAAGTTGCCCTATGTGACACTTCGATGTCAGGCGTGACACCGAGGTACCTCGCAGAATATCTGCCCCTGCAATCGTAGCAGTTGGTATGGTCTTCTTGCCGGCGGCGGCTGTGGAAGTGAAGTTAAGTTAAAGTAAAGTAAAGTAAAGCAAAGCGCGGCGAGGACGACTGAAATTTTGCTTTGGACGTAGGTTTGTGTGGTGGCCCTGAAAAGGGCCGATTGTTGTGAGCCGAGCCGGGCCGGCAAAGCGCGTTGCGTGCAGGGGAGCACGCAGCGCTGCTGGGCGGCGGGTCCGCGTGCCGATTGCCTGGCCTCTCTGTTTAGGCCTTCTTCTCGGTCTTCTTTGGCAGCAGGACGGCCTGGATGTTGGGCAGGACACCACCCTGTGCGATGGTGACGCCCGACAGGAGCTTGTTGAGCTCCTCGTCGTTGCGGATGGCAAGCTGCAGGTGGCGCGGGATGATGCGCGTCTTCTTGTTGTCGCGGGCCGCGTTTCCGGCCAGCTCGAGCACCTCAGCCGCGAGGTACTCCATGACGGCGGCGAGGTAGACGGGCGCCCCGGCGCCGACGCGCTCGGCGTAGTTTCCCTTGCGCAGGAGGCGGTGGATTCTGCCGACCGGGAACTGGAGCCCGGCCCTGCTTGAGCGGGACTTTGACTTGCCCTTGACTTTGCCTCCCTTTCCGCGTCCGGACATGGCGATGCGCTGTGGTGTAAAAAAACGAGACGAGACGAAGGACGGTGCGAGCCGCAGCGAGTCGAGCAGCGGAGTGGCGGCGCCGCCAGGGGTGGGGGTCCTTTATGCTCTCGGGTGCGGCGGCCGGTTGCGCTCGCGGCCCATTGGTCGGCGGCCGCAACGGGGCGAGCTGGTAAAGGTGCGGCGGCGGGGCGCGCTGGGTGCCACTGTGTGGGGAGACGCTGACTAGAGCGGAGCGCTTGCTGCTGGTGTTGCTGCCGTACGTTCTTGTTTGTTTGCGATGCCGCCCAAGACTAGCGGGAAGGCCGCCAAGAAGGCTGGCAAGGCGCAGAAGAACATTTCGAAGGGCGACAAGAAGAAGAAGCGCAAGAGGAAGGAGAGCTATGCCATCTACATCTACAAGGTGCTGAAGCAGGTGCACCCTGACACGGGCATCTCGTCGAAGGCGATGAGCATCATGAACAGCTTCGTGAACGACATTTTCGAGCGCATCGCGGCCGAGGCGTCTCGCCTGGCGCACTACAACAAGCGCTCGACCATCACGTCCCGCGAGATCCAGACCGCTGTGCGGCTGTTGCTGCCTGGCGAGCTGGCCAAGCACGCCGTGAGCGAGGGCACGAAGGCGGTGACCAAGTACACGAGCTCCAAGTAAGGAGGTGGCTCTGGAATGGAAGGAGATCCTCCGTTGCGAGAGCGGCAAAACGGCCCTTTTCAGGGCCACCAAATGGCCTTTGCGGGAAGGGCGGAATTGTTGTTGTTGTTGTTTTTGTTTTGTTTTGTGTGTGAGTGGGTGGACGGTGGCAATAGCTACCGCTTTGGTTGCGACGCGACGGGGTGGGGTGGCCGATGCGATGAATAATTTGATTGTTTATGGGGCGCGTCGCGTGTCGCGTGTTGCGGGGTGCGGCCACGGTGTGACGTGGAATGGAGGCACGTGCGCACAAGTCGTTGTCTGCGAGGGGGGGGGGGGGAAGTGCGATCGGTGATGTGCCCTTTGGATGGAGGTGCCGGTTAGTTACGTGACGGGTGGAAACGACACGCGATTGTTGGGAATGTCAGTGTGTAACGACGGCCGTTTGCGGGTCGGTTTGCACGCCATATATGGCGAGGGTGAAATGTGTCTGTAAATGCAGCGTGGAGGCGTGTGAGTGACGTTTAAATGTGAACGCGCATTGAGACACACCACTGTGTATTGCATTGTACGGGCGACACGCACGATGATATGTACCTTTCCCCCGACTCTGATTTCGATAGTCGTGTCTGACCGACTGTGTCTGCTTGTGTGCGTACGACGCACGCACACCGACGTCGTCATTGAAGATGCATGCTCGCGTGTCCAGTGCAGTACAGTAGAGTAAGCGCGACGCTAGAAGACGACGGTCGCTTTGGCGAATGTGCGTACACGTGTTTGTGTGTATGTCGGTGATGTGGTCCGATCCGTCGCCTCTGGGAAACTGTCGATCGGCGCGGTACACCGGACGTCTTGAACACCCGTCATACCGTCATACCGTCATACCGTTGGTACACCGTCGCGCTGAGAACGGTTACCGAAAGGTGAACGAACCTCTGATCGGTCGAATGTCTGGGCAGAACGTGAGGAGAGAATGGTGGAGGAAAGGACAGAGGGGAAAAAACAAATATATATATAGAGAGAGAGAGAGAGAGAGAGAGAGAGAGAGAGAGAAAACGGAAAAAAAACCAAACAAAACGGAGAAACGCAGTGTAGAGCAACGGAACGTTCCCGTGTCGGAGGTGTATTGTAGCCGCACTGAAATGCGCGTAACGGCGCGGCGGCAAGTGTCTGCCGTGGTGAACGTTACCTTTGACGGCTGAATTGTGCGTTGCGTTGCTTTGCTTTCCCGGATGTGTATGTAACGTAACGTTCGTTGAGATGGTTCTGAGGAAGAATGTACGACAGTGCCCGTGCCGTCTATGTTCGTGTGCAAAGCCATTGTGTGTGTGTGTGTGTGTGTGTGTGTTGTTTTGAGAATTGCGTCCGGGAATGGCGGTGGGCGTGCCCTGCATGTGGCCCGGAAGGCTGTTCGTTTCGCGGTAGTGTGTGGACAGGGGAGGGGCACGCGTAACGCTGCTGGCATGGCATGGCATGGCATTCGGGAGATGGGAGGGGGCAAACGAAGAAAACAAGACGCGGAGGCTATAAAGACGGGGAGGGGCGCGGTGTGGGTGGCTTGCGCTGCGCTCGGCTGGCGCGTGCGGCGTTGTTTTTGTGCAAAAGAAGAGAAAACGAATGGGTTGCCGGGAGGGGGCCGTTGTGGTGTAGCCGCAGACGCGGCTGTCAGTGAACGTGGTGAGACCGAGGGATGCGGGAGGGGCGGGGGCGGGGAAGACGCTAGAAGAAGGAGAAAAACGCTGCTGCAACCAACATAAAATGAGGCCCTTTGTAACCTGCCAGCAACAAAACAACAACAAAAAAAAAAAAAGGCGTCTATCAACATTGAATGTAAATGGAAATGGACCCAAGTGTAACCTCCCCGCACAAATAGTCGTAAGTAAGTGAGTGAGTGAGTGAGTGAGTGAGTGAGTGAGTGAATGATGATAAAAATGTGCCAGAATGTTGTTAACGTCCCTAGAAAATGAACGAACGAAGATTGATGAGAAACGCGCGATAATATGATGAATGGAAATAATGAACCATGAACATCTCAACAGACATAATTGAAAACCCGATAAACGTTGTAAGGGCAGCGCTGGCTGACCTTCGGCCCTGTGTATTCTGAAACGCCCCCCTTTGAACAACAATGTATACAAAACTGTGCTTAAACTGACACACAATATTTTGAGCGCAACGCAATCTGACTATCAAAGATCCCTGCAAAAGAATGGCCCTGAGTAACATTAAAGTACACCTGTCGGAAATCACTTACCTCACAAAAATCTTCATTACTCGAACTACTGCAATACAGCGAGCACCACTGCTGCCAGCTAAATAAGAGATTCCAAACTACGGAGGGCACTAACTACCGATAGGGATAGTTAGCAAAGTAAAGATGTTTAATAGAGAACAACAAACAATGTATTTACCCTTAATATCATCACCAGTCATAATATATGTAATTTGAAACGTCCGCCATCTCTGTCCTCACATGCACCAGTGCTGGCGGCTCACCCCTAACTGCGCAACGCTACGCGCTGTTCACATCCAGCTATAGCAGTTCATGACAACAACAATGCAAACTAGCCACAGACTGCACACAGCACAGGCAGTGATTTTCACGCGGAGCGCTACGTGGCATTACCAATATAAAAATCTAAACAAACAGCGTACGTACAAATTAGAATAAAAAGAGCAAAAGATCGTTACGTCAAAAAAAAAAAAAAAAAAAACAAAAAAGACAAAAGAGAAAAAACAAACTGCATCTATATGTGCTCTTAACTGTAGATACCTGTACACAGCGTCGTGCAATGAATGCCGGCTCACATTTAATTTTGATTGTTGGAGGAAATGCGTAGGAAATATTATTTAAATGGAAATGAATGGTTGTACTTTAAAAAAGTTTGTTTGGAAACAAAGTATTATTGGGGCATTTTGTTGTGAAGAAAATAGTTACAATTGACATACAGTATTAGATTTGCGCAATGCAGCTTCATTACCTTACCTGTAATAACAGTATGCATCGTCCCGAACGGAGACCAGAGTCGCGAGAAGAGCACGCCGCCGCCCGCTCAGTACAACCGTCCACTCGCTAATACTGTCGACTGACTACTACCTCTCCCGACCCGCCACATATAGATGACAACTGTTCCTGCCGACCCGCTACGTGCTACTAGTGTCGTGTGGCGCAGACTAGCGACGATAAGAAACGCTCTGGTCAGAGATTGTGTCGTGCCTCGCCATCGCTGGTAATGAGTACATACGTGTTTCAGCGCGCGTACCGGAAGACGCAGTGCGGAGCCAGAGACTGTGTTGTCGAGGCCGTCGACGCAGTGCATGTCGGTCGGTCGAGTGCGTGCGGGAGGGCAGAGAGGCAGCGTCGGCACGGAGATGCACGCACGGGGGCTGCGGCGTGGCGCGTTTGCGGTAGGCGCCTTTGGTGGCAACGGCCGGGACAAGCAGCGGTGTATGGTGTGGTGCGGGCCGGACAGGGGCGGAGGAGGAGGAGGAGGCGGCGCGACGATGGCATTGGGGCGGAAACGGGGACGGGGACGGCGACGGCGGATGTTGAGAGGCGTCACGCGCGGACCGACACAGACGCACAGATAGATAGGTAGGAAGAAGAAGAAGGGGCGGCTGGTGAGTGAGTGCAATTTAGGCGGTAGACACAAGAGGTCGGCACGGCATTTGCGTGATGTGGCGTTGTGACGGGGTGTGCTCGCTTGCCTCGTTTTGTTGATGCGCGCAGGAAGATGTGCAGAGCAGCGGCGGGCGGCTCGGCTCGGTTCGGTTTGGCCCGGCGGGCCGCGCTGTTGTCGCGGACGTGAGCGCCCCCTGGCGGGTGGCCGGAGGCGGCGCGGCGTGTTGGACGTGTGGCTGGCGGCAGTGCACAATTGCGAGTGGCTGGCGGTGTGGCGGTTGGCGCGTCGGGCGGCCGAGAGAGAGGAGAGGTATGTGTTTGCGGGCGCCTTTGCTGCGCGGCGTCGTGCAGGGCGGGCGGGCGGGCGCCTGTCGACTGTGTGTGTGTGTGTGTGTGTGTGTGTGTGGCGAATTGGCGGCGTTGTGCTCCGGCCGAAGGCGTCTGGAGAGGAGAGTTGGTCGTGATGTCATGTCGCGCCGTGTCATGTTTGCGAAACGGCTGCCGAGAGGTGTGGTGGTAGCGAGCCGGTCGGTGTCGGTGCGATGGGAATGTGCGTTTGGCGGTTTCGGTGTGCTTTTTGCGGCGTGAGAGTGGGGCGGGCGGGCAGGCTTGCTGTTGTTGTTGGTTCCTTGTGTCTTGTGTGTAGCTTGATGGCAACGTGGAAGGGCGCCGGTTTCGAGCCGTGCGTGTGGTTGTCGACGTTGACTGGTTGGGGTGTGCCGTTGCACGTGCATGTTTGGGTCGTTGGTGTGGTTTTGGCTGGCTGGCTGGCTGGCTGGCTGTGTGTGTGTACGACGGGAAGGGGGAGGCGGCGGTGGATAGTGCAGTAGTTGTGTCGTTGGCACGGGCGTCGGGTGCGGCTGTGCGTAGTGGCGGAAAGGTGTCGGTTGCGGGAAGCGAGGCCGTCGTTGGCGGTGTCGCGTGCCTTCGTGAATCGAGTGGGGGCGGGGAAAGGAGCAGCGTGCCGCTGCGTCGTGGCCGTTAGCCAGAGGCTGTGCTTTGATAGTTTTGTGGACGGTTCGTGCGAGGCGATTTGTTGCCTGCCCTATGTTTGTTTGTTTGTTGTTTTGGAGACGACGACTGGTTGGTGGCGTGCGCGCGAGCGAAGTGGCGGTGTGCGTTTCCCGTGTCGACTGCCGGCCGGCGACAGGTGCGCCGTCGGTGGGGTGGGTGGCCGGCACAAGTAGGGGCGGCGGCGTCGTTGCGGTGTGTTTGTGTTGTCGGCGACAGCTGTTTGTGCGGTGCGTGTGAATGGTGGTGCAAACGTGTGCTGGCGTTGAGGCTGCGACCGCGGCGTGTTGTTGGTTGATGTTGAACAGCGGCTGTGTGCGGTGGTGGTGTTGCCGCACGTGCATCCGGCCCGGCGCGGAAAGCGCAGTTGCGGCGGCCCTTCGGTGCCAGCCACGTCGCGTGAGCGGCGGGTTGCTCTGGTCGACACGTGGTGCTCTGGTTTGTTGTTTGGTGCCCTTTGGCCGGTGGGTGGTCCGTGTGTCTCGGTATCTGGTCGTGGTCGTGCTGCCCGTTTGTCGGCGTTGTCCTGTGGCTTCGCTTTTGTTTTTGCGGCGTGCCGACGACCCGACGCGACCTTTACACCCAAAGTGTGGCGCCCGAAGGTGAACCAACGTCGTAATCCGACCTGGGCGCTTAAGCTCTAAGCCTAAGCTGAGCGAACCGAACCTGTAGCGTTGCGTAGCGTGAGGTGCGGTGAGGTCAGCCTCAGCGCCAAGTAAGCCAAGCTGTCCGGCCGTGAGGTGGGTGGGTAGGTAGGTGCGGCTGCTGCGGCCACCTGACGCCCGACGTGTGTTTGAATGCTTAACCTAAGTTTGAGGCTTAACCTAACCCAAGTGGCCTTAACCTAACCTAACCTAACCTAACCTCTGACGCCCGACGTGTGTTTGAATGCTTAACCTAAGTTTGACGCTTAACCTAACACCGACCCTTAACCTAACCGAGGTGCCCCTAACCTAACCTTAATGTAACGTAACCTAACCTAACCTCTGACGCCTGACGTGTGTTTTGAATGCTTAACCTAACCCAAGTGCCCTTAACCTAACCCACGTCCACCGAACCTAACCGAGACGTGTGAACCTAATGTCTAACTCGTAACGCGTGATGTTGGCTGTCGTGTGTGCTGACGGCAGATTGGGTTGGTCTGTAGTTGCGGATTTCGGGTTTGCCTCGGGCGAGGGGTTGGCTCGTAAGCGGCGAGGGGCGCTCCGGCGGAGCATGTTGCTTTGCAGGCGGCGCCCGTTTTTGCGGCGGGCACAATTGAAATTGTTGGGAAACGAACGAAAGGGCTGTGAATGTTGGCGGGCGAGAGGAGGAGGACGTGGCCCGACGGCTGCGGGCCGATCGGGAAACGGTGGGAGGGCGATGGGGCGGCGGAGGTGCGTTTGCACGGCCGTCATCGCCGCACGCCTCCGCTTGTGTGGCTGTGGCGCCGGCCGCGCTGGCCGGGCTGCCGCGGCGACGGTGCGGGGCTTTTGCCGAAGGTTTGGCCATTGTGGCCGGTCGCCGGCTGGGGCTGTGGGGGCGGCATTTGGGCGTGGGCGGCGATTCTCGGCGGGCCGACCCAGGCTGTAGCGCGCGGTGGCTGCAGTTTGGCCGTGGTTTGCGGCGCTGCCGTGGCGACTGGTTGGCGACTGTGGTGTGGCTGTGTGTAGCCCCATCCTCGGTGGTTTGAAAGGCGCGGGTGGTTGTGGCGCAGGTGTGGGGCTGCTCCGCACAGGCTGTCGGACGTTGGGCGGTAGCAAGCGCGGGAGGCGCGGCGCGGCGGCGCGCAGAGTGGCGGCCGCTCTCTCGGCCGTCCGCGCCCGCCCGCGACACTGGCTGGGCCTGTGCGTCGAGGCGGCTATTCCTCTGCTGTGCGCTCCGCTCGCTGCGTGTCTCCTCTCGCTCTCGCTGCTCGCTGTGTGTTAACGCGCGTCGTCGAAATGGCAGATCAGGCGGCTACGAACGAGACTGCTGCGGCACCCGCCGCCACCGGCACTACGAAGAAGGCAAAGTCTGCGTCGTCTGCGAAGAAGCCGCGCGCCAAGCCTGCGCACCCGCGCACCTCTGAGATGGTGACGGCCGCCATCAAGAGTCTGAAGGAGCGCGGCGGATCGTCGCTGCAGGCGATCAAGAAGTACATTGCCGCGCACTACAAGCTGGACGCGGAGAAGCTGGCGCCGTTTATCAAGAAGTACCTCAAGTCGGCCGTGGTGGCGGGCGAGCTGGTGCAGACGAAGGGGAAGGGCGCGTCCGGCTCTTTCAAGCTTGCCGGCGCCGGCGGCGGGGCGGCTGAGGGCGGCAAGGCTCGTGCTGGCGGTGCCAAGAAGAAGCGCGCCGCTCCGGCCAGCAAGGAGAAGAAGGGCGCCCGTGCGGCCGGCGCAAAGAAGGCTGGTGGCGTGAAGGCGGCGACTGGTCGGAAGGCGGGCGCCGCCAAGAAGGCGTCTGCGGCGTCGGCCGCTCCCGCCGGTGCGAAGAAGGCGGCTGCTGCCAAGCCGGCCAAGGCCAAGTCGCCGTCGAAGGCGAAGAAGGCCGCCAAGGTTCCGACGAAGAAGCCGAAGGCGCCGCGCCCGAAGAAGGCGACGACGCCGTCTAAGGCGAAGGCTTCGCCCAAGAAGAAGAAGTAGAGAGGAATGGGAAAGGAAGGGTTGGCGGTTGACTCCGTCGTCCGCACCCCCCGTCCCCGTCGTCTAGTGGCGCGCAACAGACGCGCGGCCCAAAACGGCCCTTCTCAGGGCCATCAAAGCACGTCGGGAAGGTTTTGATTGTCGTGTTTGTGTTGCGGTGTGGTTGTGTCGTCTGGCGTTTCTGTATGCCCGTGTGTGGATACTGTTTGCGTGCCGTGGTGGTTGGATTGCGGGGGGGGGGTCGGTGGCGGGTGCGGGCGGCGGTAGCGGTTTTGTCGTTGCGGTTGATTGTCGCCGTTTTTTTTTTTTGGTCGCGGCCGGCCGACGGTTGGTTTTGTGTCATGTTGTTTGAATACTTTGGTTGGCCTGCCTGCCGTCTTCTCGGATGTGTCTTGTCTTGTGTGTGTGTTCTTGCAACGGGGGCGGGGGACGTTGAGATGTGGAAAGGGTCGGTGGCGTTGGACGTGCCTGGCTTTTTGTTTCGTTTTCTTTTCGAAACGAAGCGGCGGCCGGCCGTGTGGTTGACGGCGTCGGCCGATGGGTATTGTGCGCTTTGAGCGCCGCGCCGGGGAGGCATGATGTTGATTGTTGCGCGCGCCAGCAAGCTGGCAGGGGAGAGCGGCTGTGGCGGACGGACGGGAAGTGGAAGTGGTGTTTTGTCTTTGGTTCTGTGGTTGTGGGGCGAGAGGCGACCGACAAAGTTTGCTCGCGACGGAGTGATGTTAGTGGCCCTTAAAAGGGCCGTTTTGTTTGTTGCGTGCGTGGGCGGTGCCCAGCGGCTGGCGCGGTGTTTAGGCGCGCTCGCCGCGGATGCGGCGCGCGAGCTGGATGTCCTTGGGCATGATGGTGACGCGCTTGGCGTGGATTGCGCACAGGTTGGTGTCTTCGAAGAGGCCGACGAGGTAGGCCTCGCTGGCCTCCTGCAGGGCCATGACCGCGGAGCTCTGGAAGCGCAGGTCGGTCTTGAAGTCCTGGGCGATCTCGCGCACTAGGCGCTGGAATGGCAGCTTGCGGATGAGCAGCTCTGTGCTCTTCTGGTAGCGCCTGATTTCTCGC
Organism: Schistocerca cancellata; assembly: GCF_023864275.1. Lineage (NCBI taxonomy): Eukaryota > Metazoa > Arthropoda > Insecta > Orthoptera > Acrididae > Schistocerca > Schistocerca cancellata. Next base: position 13,112 of record NW_026046200.1, read on the forward strand.
AGGGCGACGGTGCCCGGCCTGTAGCGGTGGGGCTTCTTGACGCCGCCGGTGGCGGGCGCGCTCTTCCTCGCCGCCTTGGTGGCGAGCTGTTTGCGCGGCGCCTTTCCGCCGGTGGACTTGCGGGCCGTTTGCTTTGTGCGGGCCATAGCGGTAGCGGTTAGCGGAGCGGCGTGGAGGCGAGCGAGGTGCTGCGTCGGGTGCTGCCTTGACGACACGGGCGCGCGCCAGCCACCGTGGTGCGCTTATATGCCCTCGGTTGCGCGTGGTGGGGGGAGGGCGGGCCAGAGTCTATATAGGGGGGCTGGCGCGTGCGCCGGGCGCAGACCGTAGCCGACTCGCTAGCGCCGGGTGAGGAGCCAGCCGCTGCAGCAGACGCTTTGCTTGCCTTGAGCTTTTTGAGGATTTAGAAGAGATGACTGGCCGCGGCAAGGGAGGAAAGGGGCTCGGCAAGGGTGGCGCCAAGCGGCACCGCAAGGTGTTGCGCGACAACATCCAGGGCATCACGAAGCCCGCGATCCGCCGCCTGGCTCGCAGGGGCGGCGTGAAGCGCATCTCTGGTCTGATCTACGAGGAGACCCGCGGAGTGCTGAAGGTGTTCCTGGAGAACGTGATCCGCGACGCGGTGACGTACACTGAGCACGCCAAGCGCAAGACTGTGACGGCCATGGACGTGGTGTACGCCCTGAAGAGGCAGGGGCGCACCCTGTACGGTTTCGGCGGTTAGGCGCGTCGCAGCCGGTGTGCTGTGCCGCGTTGGCCTTCCCGCGGCCGTGGGAGAGACGAAAACGGCCCTTTTCAGGGCCACCACACTGTTCGGAAATTGAAAAGTGCGAAAGAGTCTGTGTTGTTGCTGCGTGTGTTGCCTGCCTGCCTTGTTTCTTTCATTCTTCATTTCGTTTGCGTTTGACTGACGTGACGTGACTGGGAGAAAGGAAAGGAAGCGGGTCTTGTGGCTGTGTGTGTGTGTGTGTGTGTGTGTGTGTGTGTGTGTGTGTGTGTGTGCGTGCGCGCGCGCGCGAGAGAGGGCGTTGTGTGTTTGTTTTGTTTATCGATCGATGGAGACGCCGGGCTGTGTGTTGTTGTTGTTGTTGTTGTTGTGCGAGAGGCGGTGAATATTTGCGTGGTTTTGGCTGTGTGTTTGCGGCGGCGTTGGAGTTGCCGAGGCAAGGCGTGCCCATAGGCGGCCGGATCAGCTGTTTCGTTTGTATGGGGCGCGCGGGAGTGGAGGGCGGTGTGTCGACACGCTCGTTTAACAGTTGGTGATTATTGCTGTCGTTGTCGTTTGGAAGGCGACTGTGCGTGCGTGGAGGTGCTTGAGGCAAACGAAAAACAAAAGAGAAACGTGTGTGTGGCCACACGGGCTGTGGACGACAAGATGGCGGCGGCTCTTCTTGTTGTTCTTCTCTCTTTCCTTTAGTCCTCTACCGTTAGAGGGGGAGTTGGTGGAGGTTATTGTCGCCTGTGGACATTTGCTCCTCTTTTCTGTGTGTTGTTCTTATCTTTGGTAGTGTGCTTTTTCGGACGTTGCTGTTTGTTGAGAGTGATTATGTGTTCTGTTTGTGCTACTGCTGGAGTAGCGACTCGGGTCTTGCACATCTGTCCCTGTGGTGTTCATATTGCCCAAGGGTCAAGACGTAATAGTCATTTTCTGAATTCCGCGCGGTGGCGTAGAACGCTTGTGCCAGGGCGCGGAATCGTGTTGTGGGTGGTTGTAGGCAGGTCTGCCGCGGGGACGTGTAAGGCCCGTCGTAGAGCGCTCTGCTTTGGACCCTTCTGTAGGCGATGCATCGTCGACCTGGCTGCATAGCCCCTATAGAGGGCGCGCATATTTCCAGTATCGCTACCCCTGTTGCGGGGTCGAGGGAACAGGGGTACAGGATCTGCATCCTGGCGTGAGCGTTTGTGCCAAGTTGCCCTATGTGACACTTCGATGTCAGGCGTGACACCGAGGTACCTCGCAGAATATCTGCCCCTGCAATCGTAGCAGTTGGTATGGTCTTCTTGCCGGCGGCGGCTGTGGAAGTGAAGTTAAGTTAAAGTAAAGTAAAGTAAAGCAAAGCGCGGCGAGGACGACTGAAATTTTGCTTTGGACGTAGGTTTGTGTGGTGGCCCTGAAAAGGGCCGATTGTTGTGAGCCGAGCCGGGCCGGCAAAGCGCGTTGCGTGCAGGGGAGCACGCAGCGCTGCTGGGCGGCGGGTCCGCGTGCCGATTGCCTGGCCTCTCTGTTTAGGCCTTCTTCTCGGTCTTCTTTGGCAGCAGGACGGCCTGGATGTTGGGCAGGACACCACCCTGTGCGATGGTGACGCCCGACAGGAGCTTGTTGAGCTCCTCGTCGTTGCGGATGGCAAGCTGCAGGTGGCGCGGGATGATGCGCGTCTTCTTGTTGTCGCGGGCCGCGTTTCCGGCCAGCTCGAGCACCTCAGCCGCGAGGTACTCCATGACGGCGGCGAGGTAGACGGGCGCCCCGGCGCCGACGCGCTCGGCGTAGTTTCCCTTGCGCAGGAGGCGGTGGATTCTGCCGACCGGGAACTGGAGCCCGGCCCTGCTTGAGCGGGACTTTGACTTGCCCTTGACTTTGCCTCCCTTTCCGCGTCCGGACATGGCGATGCGCTGTGGTGTAAAAAAACGAGACGAGACGAAGGACGGTGCGAGCCGCAGCGAGTCGAGCAGCGGAGTGGCGGCGCCGCCAGGGGTGGGGGTCCTTTATGCTCTCGGGTGCGGCGGCCGGTTGCGCTCGCGGCCCATTGGTCGGCGGCCGCAACGGGGCGAGCTGGTAAAGGTGCGGCGGCGGGGCGCGCTGGGTGCCACTGTGTGGGGAGACGCTGACTAGAGCGGAGCGCTTGCTGCTGGTGTTGCTGCCGTACGTTCTTGTTTGTTTGCGATGCCGCCCAAGACTAGCGGGAAGGCCGCCAAGAAGGCTGGCAAGGCGCAGAAGAACATTTCGAAGGGCGACAAGAAGAAGAAGCGCAAGAGGAAGGAGAGCTATGCCATCTACATCTACAAGGTGCTGAAGCAGGTGCACCCTGACACGGGCATCTCGTCGAAGGCGATGAGCATCATGAACAGCTTCGTGAACGACATTTTCGAGCGCATCGCGGCCGAGGCGTCTCGCCTGGCGCACTACAACAAGCGCTCGACCATCACGTCCCGCGAGATCCAGACCGCTGTGCGGCTGTTGCTGCCTGGCGAGCTGGCCAAGCACGCCGTGAGCGAGGGCACGAAGGCGGTGACCAAGTACACGAGCTCCAAGTAAGGAGGTGGCTCTGGAATGGAAGGAGATCCTCCGTTGCGAGAGCGGCAAAACGGCCCTTTTCAGGGCCACCAAATGGCCTTTGCGGGAAGGGCGGAATTGTTGTTGTTGTTGTTTTTGTTTTGTTTTGTGTGTGAGTGGGTGGACGGTGGCAATAGCTACCGCTTTGGTTGCGACGCGACGGGGTGGGGTGGCCGATGCGATGAATAATTTGATTGTTTATGGGGCGCGTCGCGTGTCGCGTGTTGCGGGGTGCGGCCACGGTGTGACGTGGAATGGAGGCACGTGCGCACAAGTCGTTGTCTGCGAGGGGGGGGGGGGGAAGTGCGATCGGTGATGTGCCCTTTGGATGGAGGTGCCGGTTAGTTACGTGACGGGTGGAAACGACACGCGATTGTTGGGAATGTCAGTGTGTAACGACGGCCGTTTGCGGGTCGGTTTGCACGCCATATATGGCGAGGGTGAAATGTGTCTGTAAATGCAGCGTGGAGGCGTGTGAGTGACGTTTAAATGTGAACGCGCATTGAGACACACCACTGTGTATTGCATTGTACGGGCGACACGCACGATGATATGTACCTTTCCCCCGACTCTGATTTCGATAGTCGTGTCTGACCGACTGTGTCTGCTTGTGTGCGTACGACGCACGCACACCGACGTCGTCATTGAAGATGCATGCTCGCGTGTCCAGTGCAGTACAGTAGAGTAAGCGCGACGCTAGAAGACGACGGTCGCTTTGGCGAATGTGCGTACACGTGTTTGTGTGTATGTCGGTGATGTGGTCCGATCCGTCGCCTCTGGGAAACTGTCGATCGGCGCGGTACACCGGACGTCTTGAACACCCGTCATACCGTCATACCGTCATACCGTTGGTACACCGTCGCGCTGAGAACGGTTACCGAAAGGTGAACGAACCTCTGATCGGTCGAATGTCTGGGCAGAACGTGAGGAGAGAATGGTGGAGGAAAGGACAGAGGGGAAAAAACAAATATATATATAGAGAGAGAGAGAGAGAGAGAGAGAGAGAGAGAGAGAGAGAAAACGGAAAAAAAACCAAACAAAACGGAGAAACGCAGTGTAGAGCAACGGAACGTTCCCGTGTCGGAGGTGTATTGTAGCCGCACTGAAATGCGCGTAACGGCGCGGCGGCAAGTGTCTGCCGTGGTGAACGTTACCTTTGACGGCTGAATTGTGCGTTGCGTTGCTTTGCTTTCCCGGATGTGTATGTAACGTAACGTTCGTTGAGATGGTTCTGAGGAAGAATGTACGACAGTGCCCGTGCCGTCTATGTTCGTGTGCAAAGCCATTGTGTGTGTGTGTGTGTGTGTGTGTGTTGTTTTGAGAATTGCGTCCGGGAATGGCGGTGGGCGTGCCCTGCATGTGGCCCGGAAGGCTGTTCGTTTCGCGGTAGTGTGTGGACAGGGGAGGGGCACGCGTAACGCTGCTGGCATGGCATGGCATGGCATTCGGGAGATGGGAGGGGGCAAACGAAGAAAACAAGACGCGGAGGCTATAAAGACGGGGAGGGGCGCGGTGTGGGTGGCTTGCGCTGCGCTCGGCTGGCGCGTGCGGCGTTGTTTTTGTGCAAAAGAAGAGAAAACGAATGGGTTGCCGGGAGGGGGCCGTTGTGGTGTAGCCGCAGACGCGGCTGTCAGTGAACGTGGTGAGACCGAGGGATGCGGGAGGGGCGGGGGCGGGGGAAGACGCTAGAAGAAGGAGAAAAACGCTGCTGCAACCAACATAAAATGAGGCCCTTTGTAACCTGCCAGCAACAAAACAACAACAAAAAAAAAAAAAGGCGTCTATCAACATTGAATGTAAATGGAAATGGACCCAAGTGTAACCTCCCCGCACAAATAGTCGTAAGTAAGTGAGTGAGTGAGTGAGTGAGTGAGTGAGTGAGTGAATGATGATAAAAATGTGCCAGAATGTTGTTAACGTCCCTAGAAAATGAACGAACGAAGATTGATGAGAAACGCGCGATAATATGATGAATGGAAATAATGAACCATGAACATCTCAACAGACATAATTGAAAACCCGATAAACGTTGTAAGGGCAGCGCTGGCTGACCTTCGGCCCTGTGTATTCTGAAACGCCCCCCTTTGAACAACAATGTATACAAAACTGTGCTTAAACTGACACACAATATTTTGAGCGCAACGCAATCTGACTATCAAAGATCCCTGCAAAAGAATGGCCCTGAGTAACATTAAAGTACACCTGTCGGAAATCACTTACCTCACAAAAATCTTCATTACTCGAACTACTGCAATACAGCGAGCACCACTGCTGCCAGCTAAATAAGAGATTCCAAACTACGGAGGGCACTAACTACCGATAGGGATAGTTAGCAAAGTAAAGATGTTTAATAGAGAACAACAAACAATGTATTTACCCTTAATATCATCACCAGTCATAATATATGTAATTTGAAACGTCCGCCATCTCTGTCCTCACATGCACCAGTGCTGGCGGCTCACCCCTAACTGCGCAACGCTACGCGCTGTTCACATCCAGCTATAGCAGTTCATGACAACAACAATGCAAACTAGCCACAGACTGCACACAGCACAGGCAGTGATTTTCACGCGGAGCGCTACGTGGCATTACCAATATAAAAATCTAAACAAACAGCGTACGTACAAATTAGAATAAAAAGAGCAAAAGATCGTTACGTCAAAAAAAAAAAAAAAAAAAAACAAAAAAGACAAAAGAGAAAAAACAAACTGCATCTATATGTGCTCTTAACTGTAGATACCTGTACACAGCGTCGTGCAATGAATGCCGGCTCACATTTAATTTTGATTGTTGGAGGAAATGCGTAGGAAATATTATTTAAATGGAAATGAATGGTTGTACTTTAAAAAAGTTTGTTTGGAAACAAAGTATTATTGGGGCATTTTGTTGTGAAGAAAATAGTTACAATTGACATACAGTATTAGATTTGCGCAATGCAGCTTCATTACCTTACCTGTAATAACAGTATGCATCGTCCCGAACGGAGACCAGAGTCGCGAGAAGAGCACGCCGCCGCCCGCTCAGTACAACCGTCCACTCGCTAATACTGTCGACTGACTACTACCTCTCCCGACCCGCCACATATAGATGACAACTGTTCCTGCCGACCCGCTACGTGCTACTAGTGTCGTGTGGCGCAGACTAGCGACGATAAGAAACGCTCTGGTCAGAGATTGTGTCGTGCCTCGCCATCGCTGGTAATGAGTACATACGTGTTTCAGCGCGCGTACCGGAAGACGCAGTGCGGAGCCAGAGACTGTGTTGTCGAGGCCGTCGACGCAGTGCATGTCGGTCGGTCGAGTGCGTGCGGGAGGGCAGAGAGGCAGCGTCGGCACGGAGATGCACGCACGGGGGCTGCGGCGTGGCGCGTTTGCGGTAGGCGCCTTTGGTGGCAACGGCCGGGACAAGCAGCGGTGTATGGTGTGGTGCGGGCCGGACAGGGGCGGAGGAGGAGGAGGAGGCGGCGCGACGATGGCATTGGGGCGGAAACGGGGACGGGGACGGCGACGGCGGATGTTGAGAGGCGTCACGCGCGGACCGACACAGACGCACAGATAGATAGGTAGGAAGAAGAAGAAGGGGCGGCTGGTGAGTGAGTGCAATTTAGGCGGTAGACACAAGAGGTCGGCACGGCATTTGCGTGATGTGGCGTTGTGACGGGGTGTGCTCGCTTGCCTCGTTTTGTTGATGCGCGCAGGAAGATGTGCAGAGCAGCGGCGGGCGGCTCGGCTCGGTTCGGTTTGGCCCGGCGGGCCGCGCTGTTGTCGCGGACGTGAGCGCCCCCTGGCGGGTGGCCGGAGGCGGCGCGGCGTGTTGGACGTGTGGCTGGCGGCAGTGCACAATTGCGAGTGGCTGGCGGTGTGGCGGTTGGCGCGTCGGGCGGCCGAGAGAGAGGAGAGGTATGTGTTTGCGGGCGCCTTTGCTGCGCGGCGTCGTGCAGGGCGGGCGGGCGGGCGCCTGTCGACTGTGTGTGTGTGTGTGTGTGTGTGTGTGTGGCGAATTGGCGGCGTTGTGCTCCGGCCGAAGGCGTCTGGAGAGGAGAGTTGGTCGTGATGTCATGTCGCGCCGTGTCATGTTTGCGAAACGGCTGCCGAGAGGTGTGGTGGTAGCGAGCCGGTCGGTGTCGGTGCGATGGGAATGTGCGTTTGGCGGTTTCGGTGTGCTTTTTGCGGCGTGAGAGTGGGGCGGGCGGGCAGGCTTGCTGTTGTTGGTTCCTTGTGTCTTGTGTGTAGCTTGATGGCAACGTGGAAGGGCGCCGGTTTCGAGCCGTGCGTGTGGTTGTCGACGTTGACTGGTTGGGGTGTGCCGTTGCACGTGCATGTTTGGGTCGTTGGTGTGGTTTTGGCTGGCTGGCTGGCTGGCTGGCTGTGTGTGTGTACGACGGGAAGGGGGAGGCGGCGGTGGATAGTGCAGTAGTTGTGTCGTTGGCACGGGCGTCGGGTGCGGCTGTGCGTAGTGGCGGAAAGGTGTCGGTTGCGGGAAGCGAGGCCGTCGTTGGCGGTGTCGCGTGCCTTCGTGAATCGAGTGGGGGCGGGGAAAGGAGCAGCGTGCCGCTGCGTCGTGGCCGTTAGCCAGAGGCTGTGCTTTGATAGTTTTGTGGACGGTTCGTGCGAGGCGATTTGTTGCCTGCCCTATGTTTGTTTGTTTGTTGTTTTGGAGACGACGACTGGTTGGTGGCGTGCGCGCGAGCGAAGTGGCGGTGTGCGTTTCCCGTGTCGACTGCCGGCCGGCGACAGGTGCGCCGTCGGTGGGGTGGGTGCCGGCACAAGTAGGGGCGGCGGCGTCGTTGCGGTGTGTTTGTGTTGTCGGCGACAGCTGTTTGTGCGGTGCGTGTGAATGGTGGTGCAAACGTGTGCTGGCGTTGAGGCTGCGACCGCGGCGTGTTGTTGGTTGATGTTGAACAGCGGCTGTGTGCGGTGGTGGTGTTGCCGCACGTGCATCCGGCCCGGCGCGGAAAGCGCAGTTGCGGCGGCCCTTCGGTGCCAGCCACGTCGCGTGAGCGGCGGGTTGCTCTGGTCGACACGTGGTGCTCTGGTTTGTTGTTTGGTGCCCTTTGGCCGGTGGGTGGTCCGTGTGTCTCGGTATCTGGTCGTGGTCGTGCTGCCCGTTTGTCGGCGTTGTCCTGTGGCTTCGCTTTTGTTTTTGCGGCGTGCCGACGACCCGACGCGACCTTTACACCCAAAGTGTGGCGCCCGAAGGTGAACCAACGTCGTAATCCGACCTGGGCGCTTAAGCTCTAAGCCTAAGCTGAGCGAACCGAACCTGTAGCGTTGCGTAGCGTGAGGTGCGGTGAGGTCAGCCTCAGCGCCAAGTAAGCCAAGCTGTCCGGCCGTGAGGTGGGTGGGTAGGTAGGTGCGGCTGCTGCGGCCACCTGACGCCCGACGTGTGTTTGAATGCTTAACCTAAGTTTGAGGCTTAACCTAACCCAAGTGGCCTTAACCTAACCTAACCTAACCTAACCTCTGACGCCCGACGTGTGTTTGAATGCTTAACCTAAGTTTGACGCTTAACCTAACACCGACCCTTAACCTAACCGAGGTGCCCCTAACCTAACCTTAATGTAACGTAACCTAACCTAACCTCTGACGCCTGACGTGTGTTTTGAATGCTTAACCTAACCCAAGTGCCCTTAACCTAACCCACGTCCACCGAACCTAACCGAGACGTGTGAACCTAATGTCTAACTCGTAACGCGTGATGTTGGCTGTCGTGTGTGCTGACGGCAGATTGGGTTGGTCTGTAGTTGCGGATTTCGGGTTTGCCTCGGGCGAGGGGTTGGCTCGTAAGCGGCGAGGGGCGCTCCGGCGGAGCATGTTGCTTTGCAGGCGGCGCCCGTTTTTGCGGCGGGCACAATTGAAATTGTTGGGAAACGAACGAAAGGGCTGTGAATGTTGGCGGGCGAGAGGAGGAGGACGTGGCCCGACGGCTGCGGGCCGATCGGGAAACGGTGGGAGGGCGATGGGGCGGCGGAGGTGCGTTTGCACGGCCGTCATCGCCGCACGCCTCCGCTTGTGTGGCTGTGGCGCCGGCCGCGCTGGCCGGGCTGCCGCGGCGACGGTGCGGGGCTTTTGCCGAAGGTTTGGCCATTGTGGCCGGTCGCCGGCTGGGGCTGTGGGGGCGGCATTTGGGCGTGGGCGGCGATTCTCGGCGGGCCGACCCAGGCTGTAGCGCGCGGTGGCTGCAGTTTGGCCGTGGTTTGCGGCGCTGCCGTGGCGACTGGTTGGCGACTGTGGTGTGGCTGTGTGTAGCCCCATCCTCGGTGGTTTGAAAGGCGCGGGTGGTTGTGGCGCAGGTGTGGGGCTGCTCCGCACAGGCTGTCGGACGTTGGGCGGTAGCAAGCGCGGGAGGCGCGGCGCGGCGGCGCGCAGAGTGGCGGCCGCTCTCTCGGCCGTCCGCGCCCGCCCGCGACACTGGCTGGGCCTGTGCGTCGAGGCGGCTATTCCTCTGCTGTGCGCTCCGCTCGCTGCGTGTCTCCTCTCGCTCTCGCTGCTCGCTGTGTGTTAACGCGCGTCGTCGAAATGGCAGATCAGGCGGCTACGAACGAGACTGCTGCGGCACCCGCCGCCACCGGCACTACGAAGAAGGCAAAGTCTGCGTCGTCTGCGAAGAAGCCGCGCGCCAAGCCTGCGCACCCGCGCACCCTCTGAGATGGTGACGGCCGCCATCAAGAGTCTGAAGGAGCGCGCGGATCGTCGCTGCAGGCGATCAAGAAGTACATTGCCGCGCACTACAAGCTGGACGCGGAGAAGCTGGCGCCGTTTATCAAGAAGTACCTCAAGTCGGCCGTGGTGGCGGGCGAGCTGGTGCAGACGAAGGGGAAGGGCGCGTCCGGCTCTTTCAAGCTTGCCGGCGCCGGCGGCGGGGCGGCTGAGGGCGGCAAGGCTCGTGCTGGCGGTGCCAAGAAGAAGCGCGCCGCTCCGGCCAGCAAGGAGAAGAAGGGCGCCCGTGCGGCCGGCGCAAAGAAGGCTGGTGGCGTGAAGGCGGCGACTGGTCGGAAGGCGGGCGCCGCCAAGAAGGCGTCTGCGGCGTCGGCCGCTCCCCGCCGGTGCGAAGAAGGCGGCTGCTGCCAAGCCGGCCCAAGGCCAAGTCGCCGTCGAAGGCGAAGAAGGCCGCCAAGGTTCCGACGAAGAAGCCGAAGGCGCCGCGCCCGAAGAAGGCGACGACGCCGTCTAAGGCGAAGGCTTCGCCCAAGAAGAAGAAGTAGAGAGGAATGGGAAAGGAAGGGTTGGCGGTTGACTCCGTCGTCCGCACCCCCCGTCCCCGTCGTCTAGTGGCGCGCAACAGACGCGCGGCCCAAAACGGCCCTTCTCAGGGCCATCAAAGCACGTCGGGAAGGTTTTGATTGTCGTGTTTGTGTTGCGGTGTGGTTGTGTCGTCTGGCGTTTCTGTATGCCCGTGTGTGGATACTGTTTGCGTGCCGTGGTGGTTGGATTGCGGGGGGGGGGGTCGGTGGCGGGTGCGGGCGGCGGTAGCGGTTTTGTCGTTGCGGTTGATTGTCGCCGTTTTTTTTTTTTGGTCGCGGCCGGCCGACGGTTGGTTTTGTGTCATGTTGTTTGAATACTTTGGTTGGCCTGCCTGCCGTCTTCTCGGATGTGTCTTGTCTTGTGTGTGTGTTCTTGCAACGGGGGCGGGGGACGTTGAGATGTGGAAAGGGTCGGTGGCGTTGGACGTGCCTGGCTTTTTGTTTCGTTTTCTTTTCGAAACGAAGCGGCGGCCGGCCGTGTGGTTGACGGCGTCGGCCGATGGGTATTGTGCGCTTTGAGCGCCGCGCCGGGGAGGCATGATGTTGATTGTTGCGCGCGCCAGCAAGCTGGCAGGGGAGAGCGGCTGTGGCGGACGGACGGGAAGTGGAAGTGGTGTTTTGTCTTTGGTTCTGTGGTTGTGGGGCGAGAGGCGACCGACAAAGTTTGCTCGCGACGGAGTGATGTTAGTGGCCCTTAAAAGGGCCGTTTTGTTTGTTGCGTGCGTGGGCGGTGCCCAGCGGCTGGCGCGGTGTTTAGGCGCGCTCGCCGCGGATGCGGCGCGCGAGCTGGATGTCCTTGGGCATGATGGTGACGCGCTTGGCGTGGATTGCGCACAGGTTGGTGTCTTCGAAGAGGGCCGACGAGGTAGGCCTCGCTGGCCTCCTGCAGGGCCATGACCGCGGAGCTCTGGAAGCGCAGGTCGGTCTTGAAGTCCTGGGCGATCTCGCGCACTAGGCGCTGGAATGGCAGCTTGCGGATGAGCAGCTCTGTGCTCTTCTGGTAGCGCCTGATTTCTCGCAGGGCGACGGTGCCCGGCCTGTAGCGGTGGGGCTTCTTGACGCCGCCGGTGGCGGGCGCGCTCTTCCTCGCCGCCTTGGTGGCGAGCTGTTTGCGCGGCGCCTTTCCGCCGGTGGACTTGCGGGCCGTTTGCTTTGTGCGGGCCATAGCGGTAGCGGTTAGCGGAGCGGCGTGGAGGCGAGCGAGGTGCTGCGTCGGGTGCTGCCTTGACGACACGGCGCGCGCCAGCCACCGTGGTGCGCTTATATGCCCTCGGTTGCGCGTGGTGGGGGGAGGGCGG